>NC_057812.1:367910457-368063204 GCF_018294505.1 Triticum aestivum | reverse complement strand
CGCTGAACGGAGCAGGGCTGTCGGCGGCCGTGGCGGCTAGCTCTTGGCCTGCCGGGGCGTGGCGAGGGGCGGCTTGGCGTGTTGCGGTGAGAAGGGGAGCGCGTGGCGTGGTGCTGCAGAGCGGGCCAAAACCGTGGGGGCCAGCATGTCGGCTCGGCGCACGTGCGTGCCAAACGCACGCTCTGCTCGCGCCCTGGGCGTGCACGGGATGTGCTCGACGTAATGCCAGAGCATGCTACAGAGCTTGGGTGAGGCTGGCATTTAGCAGATCTAGGTTAGGAGTAACGGGGAGTCTAGTGGACATGCTAGTTTGATCAGAGGTGCAAGCTCACAGTGCAATGCCAAAACTCATGTCAAAACTGGTCATGCCTACAGGGTGCTCGATAGAATGCCACATGCACCTAGGCATCTCTTGGGGTAGCCAAAACTTCCAGGTTGGGGTCTCTTTAGATGTACAAGAGGGTGGTGAGGTTAGTTTGCCAAAAGTAGAAACTTGCTAGTGCAAGTTTTGCAAAACTACATTTCTGGACAGGAAATAAATGACATTATTTCATGAACCAAAATTAATCCAATGGGTGCATGCTCCTGGGTTTAGGGGTTTGGTAGGGCTGTCTACAAGTAGGAGAAAACACAAGATCGTTGGATCAAAATTAAATAGGGTTGCAGTAGAAATCACAAGGCTGGACCAGAATGAAAAAGAGGTTGATTGACTCAAAATTTTCAAAGAACAACACTAGGTTTTTGCATAAAGTTGAATCATATGCTACTACCAATATCCCATAATTTTGGTGGAGGCTAGAAAGAATTATTTAAAAGGGTTGTAGTGCAAAATGCACTCTGGACCAGAGAAGGAAAAATTGATGCAGAGCTCAAATTATCCAATGAATGAAATATATTATTGCACAGAAGTGGTTTAGAGACATCACATGATATCTCCAAACCTTGGTGAAATTTTTAGTTAAATATATCAAATGGTTGTAGTTCAAAAAGAGCTCCAAATTTTAGAACAAGTCATTTAATGAATAAAGCTCAGGGTGAAATAATTTTATAAATAAATCTCCTGATTGAGAGATGTTTTTTTTAAATGAGAGGGAAAATAAGTCCAACATATTTTGGAAGGATCCACTTGGAAAAAATTTCTTAATATTAAAAGAAAAGTTTTGAAATCAACAGAGATATACTTGCATGCAAAAATTTTAAACTCTTGGCAAAATTTTAATAACTAAAACCTGGTTAAATTTTTGGGGTGTTACACGCCCCGGCCTCGATCACAACTTCACAGTGCTGGCGCATGCCCACTTCTGCCAGCGGCTTTTCCAGCTTGATGTGGGTCGCGATGGCGAGGTCGAACGGACCAGCAAGGCCGTGAGGGCTGCCGCAAAGGTTGGCAAGGCCCTCAAGGGGCCGTTTTTCAAGCTGCCAGCGGGGGTGGTCCCGTTGTGCAACAATTCACGTCGGTCCGAGATCATCGCCATGATGCCGGACTGTAATGCGCACGACCCTGTCCCGAGCTGGAAGGAGCCGAAGGATGCGGATGTGCAGGAATTCTTTGACACCCTGATCGAGGTGTATGTCAATGCTGACATCGAGCAGTGGCTTGTCATGGACACCACCCAGGCAGAGCTGGACTACATCACCACTAGGGCGAGGGACGCACAGCTTGCCATGGAGGCTGGCAGCGCCGGGGGTGTGGAGGATAAGGCCACAACGGCTGCGGAGGAAGAGGAGCTCACCCGGTGGGCAGCGGCCTTCGAGGAGGTCAGCAGCGCCGATACTGGAGCTCCGCTCGTCGAAGACGCGGCCGACGAGTCATCGGAGGAGGAGGAGGCGGCGGCGGGCTCGACGCCAACCAGGGGAAGAGGGCGAATCCTGCAGCGGGCTGGCTCCGGCGAGCCGGTCCAGCCCGGCAGGGCTACGCGGCCTCAATTGACCCTGGAGGGGTCTGGGCGTCACACGAGGGCCACGACAGCCAAGAGGCTGACGAAGGCCGCTGAGAAGAAGAAGACAATAGCCCCTTCCTCATCTAGGCGCGCACAAACCCCGCCATCTTCGCCTCCTCCGACAGATGTCGACTCGGATGTTGACGCGGAGGTCACTTTTGATCTCGGGCCTCTCAGCCCGAAGAGGAAAAGGAAAGTGGTGGAAGAGGAGGAGGTGGATGATGAGTAAGTACTCCGTTCCTTTCTGCTATTTCCATTCCTCTGAATTAAGTCACTCATCTTGATCCGTTTTTGCTTTTGCAGGGATGCACAGACATTGGCCCAGAGGGTGAAGAGGGCCAAGGCCTCGACGAGCAGTCAGCCCCCAACTGGGGCTATAAAGATGCCACTGGTGGTGTTGAGCAGCCCGGACAGCAGCCCCTGGCACAGCCCCCAGCGTAAGTTCGTCACCCTCCTCTTATTCGACATGTGGTAGGCGTCCGATGCTATGGTGTTGACCTTGTCGGGTTTGCAGGAGGGGGGCGGCAACAGGAGGAGCCGCAGAGGGCTACCCCCAACACACCACCCCCATCGACTACGCCACCGCGAGGGGCGTGTCGTGGTTCTAAGCCTGACAGTAGAGTGGGGGGTAGGTATGGAGAGGCAAGGTCCTAGCTATGGAGAGGTTGTAAACACAAGGGATGTACGAGTTCAGGCCCTTCTTGGAAGAAGTAACAGCCCTACGTCTCGGAGCCCGGAGGCGGTCGAGTGGATTATGAGTATATGAGTTACAAGGTGCCGAACCCCTCTGCCTGTGGAGGGGGGTGGCTTATATAGAGTGCGCCAGGACCCCAGCCAGCCCACGTAGGAGAGGGTTTAAGGTGAGTTAAGTCTGGGGCGTTACTGGTAACGCCCCACATAAAGTGCCTTTACTACCATAAAGCCTACTTAATTACAGGCCGTTGCAGTGCAGAGTGCCTCTTGACCTTCTGGTGGTCGAGTGAGTCTTCGTGGTCGAGTCCTTCAAGTCAGTCGAGTGTGTTCCTCGTTGGTCGACTGGAAGGCGACTTCTTCTAAGGGTGTCCTTGGGTAAGGTACTTAGATCAGGTCCATGACCCTACCCTAGGTACATAACCCCATCATTAGCCCCCGAATGGATTGAGGCTTCGAGTGAGGAAGGAGTTGATGTTGTTTCCGATTAACCTTTGCGCTCTGGTCGTGTGTTGTCCTGGGCCAAAGAATCTCTTCGTCGACAGTGAGCAACTTGTCTTCAGTCGACTCGATCCATTCTATGCTTGCGTCGAGTGATCTTTCGGGCTTCGACGATCTCTGAGCGACGGATCGCCGGAAATCCCGTGTCTGACAGACTGATCTGCTGTTCACGGATTCCGCGGGATGCGAAATTTGGGGACGCGCGCGAAGCGGGGCGGACCGCGGCGTTCGGATGGGACGGGACACAGACGCCTCGATCTCCGCGCTGCTTTTTTCGCCACGTATCCCGTCGGCATAACTGTTCTGGATATGATTAGATCGACTGGGCCCACCTGTCATCCACTCGGAAGGGACCTTATAAATGCGCCCGGTGAGGATTTCTGTGCTGCGCCTCAGCATTCTCTCTCTCTCTCTGCTTCCTTCTTCCCCGCCCAGCGTGCTCGCTCTCGCCCCCGCACCACTTCCCTTCGCGCATCTCGCCGGCAACCATGGCCAAGGAGAAGACGGCGGCGCTGGAGCGTGCGAAGAAGGCGTCGGCGTCGGAGAAGGCAAAGGGGAGATCCACCAGCCGCGGAGGGTCCTCGTCCAGATCCCGCCTGCCGAAGGGCTGGGTCCAAGGAGACTGGATCCAGTCGACCATCACAGAGAATGACCTCCTCGACATGGCCAACGAGGGCTTGATCCCTCATGGAGCTGCGAGGCTTCCGGGGAAGGAATGGCAGCCCCAGCCAGAAGAGGGTGAGTGTGTGCTCTTGGCCACCCACGTTGATCGTGGATTTTCCTTGCCGCCGAGTGTTTTCTTCCGTGGCTTCTTGAATTTCTTCGGAGCGCAGCTCCACCACTTTACCCCAAACTCTATCGCCTATCTTGCCGCATTTGTGTCCATGTGTGAGGGTTTCTTGGGCTGTCGACCGCACTGGGGTTTGTTCAAACATATATTCACGTGTCGCTCTCAGACCGTGAAGAAGGCGAGCCCAGGTGATGAGAGAACCCGAGTCGTCCAAATGTGTGGGGGTCTGGGGATCCAGGTGAGGAATAAGAGCACCTTCCCGCCCATGACCTTTCCCGAGTCCGTCAGAGGCTGGCAGTCGACTTGGTTCTACTGCCAGGTCCAGTCGACGCCAGGGCAGTCGAGTGGACTCCCTCCGTTTACCATGGACCGAGTGAACAAGCCCTCCCCTCTGAAGTTGATTCCGGAGGAGAAAGCTGATGTGAAGATGTTGATGGAGCGCGTGGTGCAGTTGGTTCGGGAGGGAGTGACGGGCATGGATCTCCTGGAGGTCTTCCTTAGGCGTCGCATCCAGCCCCTTCAGTTCCGGAGCCACTGCATGTGGTTGTACTGTGGGACCGAAGACGAGACTCGAGTCCATCCAGAAGCAGTCGACGATGTCACTCTGGAAAGATGGATGGTAGCCGTTACCGGAAACAAGGACAACCCACGCGGAGCTAGAAGGATTCCTTCACTCGACCACAACAGCGTCCCAAACAAGGTACGTTTGCTCTGTTCTCCACTGTGTTCTTGTCGCATTCATTTCTGTTTATCCTGCCGACTGGTCGACTGATCCTTGTCTTGATATCTGCTAGGCTCTCACCGAGCTGTACTCGATGCCCAATGGGGCCCAAGCTCCGACTGAGGAGGGTGAGGCGAGTGGAGGCGAGAGCCAGGGAGAGGAGGAATGGGACTCGGACATTGCAGAGGATGATGACGACGATGATGATGATGACGGTGATGAAGATGACGTTGAGGACGAGGAAGAAGAGGAGGAGGAGGTCGTACCACCGCGTTCAGAAAGGCGGTCGAAGCTTGTCCATGACCCTTCGACTGAACGTGGCAAGGGGGTTGCGACCGTTGCCCAGTCGACCAAACGCCCACGGACCACCTCTCCGGTGCCGACTGAAAAGGCGCCGAAGCAGCCCAGGGCAGCCTCGTCGAAGCCGACCAAGCTCCTGCCAAAGATGAAGGTGTCCATCCCCACCATATCAGGGTAATCGTTCTGCTTAAGTCTTCTTATTTTGTGTGAACTTTGTCTCTGGTCGACGCTGAAGTTAGTCGAATGATCCCTTGGAGTTGCAGTGCTGCCACTTCTGAAACCTCAGCCCGGGCTGATGACCATGAGATGGAGGACGCAGCAACTTCGAACCCAGGTACTGTATTCTTAACGCCGTTCTTAGTCGACTGACTCGCGATCTCTGATCCTGATTCTTCTCCGTAGCTCCACCCAATACTGTTATCGATCTCCCTGATGATGACGAGGATGAAGAACCACTGAAGCGTAGGAGGAGTAGGAAAGCGTCCGCCAGTAAGGTGCCCCAGGACGTGACGGCGCCTGAGATTCTGATTGCGGAGGAAGAGAACACCACTCGACACACGGTGTCCTTCGCAGATCCATTGACGAGTGCTCAGCAGCCCTCCCTCTTCACAACGCACCACGTCCCGGAGGACCAAGCTGGCGCGGCGAAGGAAGCGATACGCCAGGCGGGTATCATGATGGAGCAGTTGAAGACCATCCGGGATGCGAGCTAGGCAGCTTATGACGCCAGTTCTGCCCTCCAAAGCAATGTTCAGGTCAGTCGACCATCATTTGTTCTGTTGGACATGCTGCCAAAAAACTTTTCCTTTCCGGAATTTACAGTAGTCACCCACTGGGTGTTGCCGATTAAACTCCGTATTAGCGAGGGCACGCTGAGTGCACCCGCTGGGTGTAGTCCCCAAGGCTAAGGTCGACTGCTGGCAGTCAGCCTTAGGCTTTATGATGTCAATTTTTCTGTCAGTCGACCAGGTCGACTGGATTTCACAAACCGGTGGGGGCACGCTGAGTGCACCCACTGGGTGTAGTCCCCGAGACTGTGGTCGACTGCTTGCAGTTGATCACAGTCTTAGAGAATGCATCTCGCTTTTTTTTTGAGGTCGACTGGTCGACTTTGTCTTCAACAGGATTAGTGGGGGCACGCTGAGTGCACCCACTGGGTGTAGTCCCCGAGACTACGGTCGAATGCTCGTATTCGGCTGTAGTCTTAGAAACGTGTTTTTTTCCTTTTTCACTCGGAAGTGAATTACATTTGACATTTAGTCGATTGGTTCTTCGCAGAACTCTTGTGATCTTGTGGCTCGCTACTCTGAGCTGGAAAACAAGCACACTCAACTCGAGCTGAGCTTGAAGATGGTTCAGGAGAAGCTGACGAAGGCCAAGGAGGAGACCGAAGGTATGTTTGGTGAGACCCTGACGACTGCTTTTCCCCTTGCTTGTTTCAAAATCTGATCTTGCTGTAACTTGCAGGTAAGGTAAGGGAGGCCCAACAGAAGAAAGACCTCGAACTAGCTGAAAAGATCAAGCTTGCTGACGAGAAGTTAGCTTCAGTCACCAAGCTTGAACAAGACAATACCAATCTGAAAGCTGCTCTTGGGATTGCCAACAAGGAGGTCAGTCGACTGAAAACTGATAAAACTGCTCTGACCGACCAAGTCAGCAAATTGACTGGGAAGAAAACTGATCTGGAGGCCTTCCTGAGTGGTCTCGCCAAGAAGCTGTTTCTTATGCTTGAAGGTAGACCTCTATGCTTGGCGAACATTTCCAATTGTGGTTTTTCCATTCGACCATCTCCTTGACTTAGTGATCATCCTTGCAGAATTTTGTCAAAACTTTGAAGAAGAAACCAGCCGACTGGAGCCAAACCTCGACCCCGTCAATTCTCCGGTGAACGACGAAGTTGCCATGGATGTTTTCTGACTAGAGTCTCGTGTTGCAGCTGTCGTGGACTATCTCGCAAGGCTGAAGGCCGCCACATCTCGCATCGACTCGACGCTCTGGCCTAAGGAGACACTTCAGAATGACCTTGAGTCGCTGATGACCCGCTTGAACATGATCCCTGGTCGAGTGCAGGAATGGAAGAAGTCCTCGGCTCGGTGTGGTGCAGATGTTGCTCTGTGTCTGGCCCGAGTCCACTGTAAAGATGCGCGAGAAGAGAAGCTGGCGGCTCTTCGGGTGGCCAACACCAAGAAACACGACCTCAGGTCCTTTATGGAAACTTTCCTTGCAGCTGCCACTCGGATCGCCAACGGAATTGACCTTGATGAATTCGTTGCACCTTCCAGCCCTCCACAGGAGGGGTAAAAAACTTCTTCTGGCTGGACTCTTTAAATTTGCCTCAGTATGCCGAGTGGAATTGTAACCGATAAACCTTAACAGGCTTAACGCCTGAGCACTTTCGGTTCCTTTAGATATCGATTCAAACTTGAATTTGGTGCTTGAATATGATTGCCTTTGGCTCGAAATGTCTTTTGCAGGTTCAAAGCAAGGCGCGCACTGAGCTGCGGCTAAGCCTCCGAGTGAGAGGCTTGCTCTTCACTCGGTAGGATTTTGGTAACTTAGGCGAGCACAGGGCTGCAGCTAAGCCTCCGAGTGAGAGGTTTGCTCTTCACTCGGTAGGGTTTTTGTAACTTAGGCGAGCACAGGGCTGCAGCTAAGCCTCCGAGTGGGAGGGTTTCTCTTCACTCGGTAGGATTTTTATAACTTAGGCGAGTGCTTGGACTGCAGCTAAGCCCCCGAGTGAGAGGGTTGCTCTTCACTCGGTAGGATTTTTATAACTTAGGCGAGTGCTTGGACTGCAGCTAAGCCCCCGAGTGAGAGGGTTGCTCTTCACTCGGTAGGATTTTTATAACTTAGGCGAGTGCTTGGACTGCAGCTAAGCCCCCGAGTGAGAGGGTTGCTCTTCACTCGGTAGGATTTTTATAACTTAGGCGAGTGCTTGGACCGCAGCTAAGCCCCCGAGTGAGAGGGTTGCTCTTCACTCGGTAGGATTTTTATAACTTAGGCGAGTGCTTGGACTGCAGCTAAGCCCCCGAGTGAGAGGGTTGCTCTTCACTCGGTAGGATTTTTATAACTTAGGCGAGTGCTTGGACCGCAGCTAAGCCCCCGAGTGAGAGGGTTGCTCTCCACTCGGTAGGATTTTGACAAACTTAGGCGAGCACAGGGCTGCAGCTAAGCCTCCGAGTGGAAGTCTGGCTTACCACTCGGTAAGATTTTGATAAACTTAGGCGAGTGCTTGGACTGCAGCTAAGCCCTCGAGTGAGAGGGTTGCTCTTCACTCGGTAGGATTTTTATAACTTAGGCGAGTGCTTGGACCGCAGCTAAGCCCCCGAGTGGAAGGCTGGCTTACCACTCGATAGGATTTTTATAACTTAGGCGAAACGGATTCGCAGCTAAGCCTCCGAGTGGGAGTCTGGCTCCCCACTCGGTAGGATTTTTACAAACTTAGGCGAAACGGATTCGCGGCTAAGTCACCCACTAAGGGGGAATTTTATTGGACAAAAAAAAGTGACAGAAATTATGGAGGAACTTTGACACTATTATTTTGAGGTCCATGAACTACAGAAGTACTTTATTGCAACTCATCCGAGTGATAAACTTAAGTGTAAAATGGGCGGAGTAGCTCCGCGTTCCAAGCTCGGGGCTCGTCGATATTATGCTCGACGTTGTAAAGACGGTACGCCCCGTTGTGGAGAACCTTGGTGACGATGAAGGGGCCTTCCCAAGAGGGAGCAAGCTTGTGTGGTTTGTGCTGATCCACTCGGAGAACCAAATCCCCTTCCTGGAAGGCTCGACCTCTCACATTTCTGGCGTGGAAACGACGCAAATCTTGTTGATAGATGGTCGACCGGATCAGAGCCATCTCCCTTTCTTCCTCTAAAAGGTCGACTGCGTCCTGCTGCGCTTGTTCAGCCTCTGCTTCGTTGTAAATTTCAACTCGAGGAGCATTGTGGAGAAGATCACTCGGCAAGACTGCTTCAGCTCCGTAGACCAAGAAGAATGGAGTTCTTCCGGTCGACCGATTAGGTGTGGTCCGCAGCCCCCAAAGCACCGAGGGAAGTTCGTCGACCCAAGCTCCAGCCGCGTGTTTGAGATCACGCATCAGTCGAGGCTTCAATCCCGTAAGAATCAGTCCATTAGCTCGCTCTGCTTGTCCATTCGACTGCGGATGGGCGACTGAAGCATAGTCGACCCGTGTGCCTTGGGAGTTGCAGAAATCTCTGAATTCTTCTGAGTCAAAGTTCGACCCATTATCTGTGATGATGCTGTGTGGGACACCATATCTGAATATTAGTTCCCTGATGAAGCTAACAGCAGTACCGGTGTCAAGGCTCTTGATTGGTTTAGCCTCGATCCACTTGGTGAACTTGTCGACTGCCACCAGTACATGCGTGAAGCCGCTTCGTCCTGTTCTCAAAGGACCGACCATGTCCAGTCCCCATACTGCGAAAGGCCAGACGAGTGGGATGGTCTTCAGGGCCGACGCAGGCTTGTGCGACATATTCGAGTAGAACTGACATCCCTCGCACTTATCCACTATATCTTTTGCCATCTCATTCGCCTTTGGCCAGTAAAATCCGGCTCGGTATGCTTTGGCCACGATGGTCCGAGAGGACGCATGATGACCACAGGTCCCCGAGTGAATATCATTGAGGATGAGTCGACCTTCTTCTGGTGTTATGCACTTCTGACCAACTCCAGTCGCGCTTTCTCTGTATAATTGTCCTTTGATTACGGTAAAGGCCTTAGATCGACGGACGATCTGTCGAGCCTCTTCCTCATCCTCCGGAAGCTCTTTTCTCAGGATATATGCGACATACGGAGCTGTCCAGTCGGGAACGACCACCAAAACCTCCATGATCAAGTCGACCACCGCCGGGACTTCAACTTCAGTCGGATCTGTGGCACTCTTGGGCTGTGGAGTTTCTTCGGTGAAAGGATCTTCTTTGACTGACGGAGTGTGTATATGCTCCAAGAACACACCACTCGGAATGGCTTCTCTCTTGGAACCTATCTTTGCTAGATCATCAGCTGCTTGATTTTTCAGTCGGGGTATATGATGGAGCTCCAACCCCTCGAACTTCTTTTCCAGCTTCCTCACTGCACTGCAGTATCCAGTCATGGCTGGGCTTCTCACGTCCCACTCTTTCATCACCTGATTGACCACTAAATCTGAGTCGCCATAGACCATCAGGCGACGGACGCCGAGTGAAATGGCCATGCGCAACCCATATAAGAGGGCCTCATATTCAGCCTCATTGTTGGAGGAATCAAAGTGAATCTGGAGCACATATCTGAGCTTATCTCCTCTGGGGGAAACCAGGACAACCCCAGCACCGGAACCATTCAACATCTTAGAGCCATCAAAGAACATGGTCCAATGCTCCGAGTGAACTTCAGTCAGCTGCTGTTGTTCAATCCATTCGGCGAGGAAATCTGCTATTGCCTGGGACTTAATGGCTTTCTTTGCCTCAAACTTGATATCAAGGGGAAGAAGTTCAATCGCCCATTTGGCCACTCGACCAGTTGCATCTCTGTTGTGCAAAATCTCTGATAGTGGAGCATCGCTGACGACTGTGATGGAATGATCAGAAAAGTAATGAGCAACCTTCTTTGTGGTCATGTATATTCCATACACAAGCTTCTGATAACGAGGATATCTCTGCTTGGATGGAGTCAAGACTTCAGACAAATAATACACTGGGCGCTGAACTTTGAGAGCTTTTCCTTCTTCTTCCCGCTCGACCGTAAGCACAGTACTGACGACTTGTCCTGTGGCTGCGATATAGAGCAACAGAGGCTCTTTGCTGATTGGAGCAGCAAGCACCGGCTGGGTGGAGAGCAGAGTTTTTAGCTCGGCAAACGCTGCATCAGCTTCTGGAGTCCACTCGAACTTGTCCGTCTTCTTCATCAGTCGGTAAAGAGGCAATGCCTTTTCACCGAGTCGTGAGATGAATCGACTTAATGCGGCCAAGCATCCAGTAAGCTTCTGGACATCGTGCACTCGCACAGGGCGTTTCTTTCGGAGAATAGTGCCAATCTTCTATGGGTTAGCGTCGATTCCCCGTTCGAAAACGAGAAAACCGAGTAACTTGCCACCAGGAACTCCAAATGTGCACTTTGATGGATTGAGCTTGATATCATACCTTCTGAGGTTGGCAAATGTTTCGGCGAGATCAGCGAGCAGGTCAGAACCTTTTCGTGACTTGACAACGATATCATCCATATATGCTTCCACATTCCGACTGATTTGAGTGAGTAGACACTTCTGAATCATTCGCATAAATGTGGCTCCGGCATTCTTGAGGCCGAATGGCATGGTGATATAGCAGAAGCACCCGAATGGAGTGATAAAAGCTGTTTTTACCTCGTCGGGTCCGTACAGACGGATCTGGTGGTACCCGGAGTAGGCATCTAAAAAAGATAGCCTCTCGCATCCCGCGGTCGAGTCAACAATTTGATCTATGCGAGGGAGAGGAAAATGATCTTTCGGGCAGGCCCGGTTGATGTGCTTGAAATCAATGCACATTCGGAGTGACTTGTCCTTCTTAGGAACCATGACGACATTAGCGAGCCACTCGGAGTGGTATATCTCTCGGATAAATCCTGCCGCCAACAGTCGAGCCACTTCTTCGCCAATGGCTTTTCTCTTCTGGACGGCGGACCGCCGAAGATGCTCTTTGACTGGTTTTGCAGATGAGTCGACTCTTAGGCGATGCTCAGCCAGTCCCCTGGGAACACCTGGCATGTCAGCGGGCTTCCATGCAAAAATGTCCCAGTTCTCACGGAGGAACTGGATGAGCGCTTCTTCCTATTTTGGGTCGAGTGTTGTGGAGATGCGGGTCAGAGCTGCATCGGGGTCAGTCGGGTGAATGTGAACAGGCTTCGTCTCACCGGACGACTGGAATGCAGACTCTGTGGCGGGTTTCTTTGATCGCAGCAAGTCACTCGGATCTGCGTTTTGCTTGTATTCTTCGAACTCGATCGCTGTCACCTGGGAATCGACAATCTTGGAGCCCTTCTGAAAACACTCTTCTGCCTTTTTCCGATCACCGGTGACAGTGATCACTCCTTTGGGGCCGGGCATCTTCAATTTGAGGTACACGTAGCATGGTCGAGCCATGAACCGTGCGTAAGCTGGTCTCCCCAAAATGGCATGATATGCACTCTGAAAATCCACGACCTCAAACATCAACTTTTCTTTGCGAAAATGTTTCGAATCACCAAACACCACATCCAAAGCTATTTGGCCGAGTGACTCGGCTTTCTTCCCTGGTATAACTCCATGAAAGCTCATGTTACTAGTGCTCAGTCGGGACATCGGAATGCCCATTCCTTTCAGTGTGTCTGCATACAACAAGTTCAGCCCACTTCCACCATCCATCAGCACCTTTGTCAGTCGAGTGCCTTCGACAACTGGGTCGACCACCAAAGCTTGCCTCCCAGGGGTGGCAATATGAGTCGGGTGATCAGACTGGTCGAATGTGATGGGTATTTGAGACCATTTCAGATAATTTGCTTTTGCTGGGGCAACCATGTTCACCTCTCGGTTAATGACTTTCAGTCGACTTCTGCTTTCCACATCTGCAAAGATCATCAGAGTGGAGTTGATATGGGGATATCCTTCCTCACTGTCCTCCTTGTCTTCGGCCTTGCCTGACTCCTTCTCCTTGTCCTTAGACTGCTTTCCCTGAAACTGCTGGAGCAGGAGTCGACATTGGCGAGTGGTGTGCTTCGGGTAGATGATATTCCCCTCTTCGTCTTTCTTCGTATGGATGTGACATGGCATATCCATCACGTCGTTCCCTTCTTTATCCTTTACCTTCTTGGGGTTCCAGGATCCTTTTGGTTTCCCCTTAAACTTTCCCTGAGTCACGGCCAGAGCCTCTCCAGGAGCTGCTGGTTCAGCCTTCCGCTTCTGTTTCCGACTGGTGTTTCCTTTTTCCGACTGACTCGGCTTGTGCTTGCCGCTTCGGAGTCGGTCTTCTTCCTCGCCGTTGGCGTACTTGGTAGCAATCTCCATCATCCGACTCAAGGTCATGTCACTGGTTCGACCAAACTTCAAACTCAGTTCTCTGTTCTTGACGCCATCTTTGAAGGCGCAGACTGCCTGATGATCAGACACATTCTCCATAGTGTGGTGCAAAGTGATCCACCTCTGAATATACTCTCTGAGAGTCTCATTGGCCTTCTGCACGCAGACTTGCAACTCTGTCAATCCAGCTGGTCGCTTGCAAGTTCCTTCAAACGTTTTGATGAACACTCGGGACAGATCTTCCCAAGTGTAAATGCTGCTAGGAGGTAATTGAGTCAACCATGCCCTGGCAGAACCTTCCAGCATGAGGGGCAAATGCTTCATGGCCACCTCGTCGTTCCCACCACCAATCTGAACTGCCACTCGGTAGTCTTCAAGCCAAGTTTCAGGCTTAGACTCACCAGTGAACTTGCTGACTCCTATTGCCAACCTGAAATTGGGAGGGATAACTGTGGCTCTGATAGCTCTGCTGAAACATTCAGGACCAGAAATATGCACTCGACTGCTTGTGGGCGCATCTCTGTCGAGTCCGCCCCGATGGGCTCTGTTCCGGTCGACCAAACCTTGCACGATAATGGATCGCGCGTCGAAGCCTGGTTCTCTAGGGTCGATTGGAACCCTTCGCCCTGTACTGTACTGACGCCTGTCATCTGGTTGCCGAGGAGCGTAAGATCCACCCCTCGGAGGGGAATTGGGCACTCGACGCCTATCATCTCGGTCGAGTCTGTCGCCATATTGATCTCGCCGATTCTCGCGCCCTTCACGCCGCGGAGGCGATCTGGGGCTGTGAGCCGACTGAACCGTATTCACAGTGACGGATCGACTGTGAATTCTGTTGCGCGACTGAGACACGGCTGAATTCTGATCTCCTGCTGCCCGGAGCAGATCCCTGATCTGCAGCAAACCTCTGCCAGCTTCCGACTGCGAAGGCTGGATGGACTCTGCTATACGGGTCGCAGCTGCTAAATTCTGAATTGGGGTCCGATATACCTGAGTCGGTGGGAAGAGTTGACGTCGACTGGTGTCGGGAACTCGTTGCCGCGCGCGCTCGTCGAGTGCTCGCTGAAGGTTCTCCAGTCGAGTGCGCTCGGCCAAATTGGCCAGACGCGCCTCCTCCAAGGCACGAGCCTCGGGGGTTTCTCCTGCGATGGGAGTACGCAGGGCATCCACGTTCCTGCGGCGAAGTTCCTCTCTTTGCAGAGAGTCGAGTGGCTCGGGCTGGTACTCTTCGTGGCGTCGTGCGGGGTCGCCTCCGTCACCTACTCCATCATCACGGGCGAAGCCAGGGGGACTGCGGGGCCCGTCGACCATCAAGATTTCCGCCGCTGGATCACTACTACCGCACTCGGATGCAGTCTCTGCGGAGCCAGTCGACAGATCGAACAAGCCGTAGAGAGATTCGTCGGGCTCGATTGCCGCAACTTGGGTGGTGGCCGATTGGCGAGCCACCGCGTGCCTCACCCATCGCTGAAGCCTCGACCGGCCCGAGCGCTTGCGCTGGCGGAATACCGGGAGGTGGACGATGGAGGAGTCGACCGATACTGGGTCGACGGTTGCCGCAGCAGAACGCCGCGGACACATGCGCGAAAATGCGTCGCACCGCGGACGGGGAGCGCATCTACGTCAAGTGGAGCCTCCTGGAGCCACGCGGAGTCGTCGGTGATGAAGGTGAGAGTGCCGAGACGGATCTCTTGACCCCCGACCAAAACTCCAGCAGACACCATGATGAAAGTACTCGGAAGAATCGCAACTTCTCCACAAAATCGCTAAAACACCGGCCCCACGGTGGGCGCCAACTGTCGTGGTTCTAAGCCTGACAGTAGAGTGGGGGGTAGGTATGGAGAGGCAAGGTCCTAGCTATGGAGAGGTTGTAAACACAAGGGATGTACGAGTTCAGGCCCTTCTCGGAAGAAGTAACAGCCCTACGTCTCGGAGCCCGGAGGCGGTCGAGTGGATTATGAGTATATGAGTTACAAGGTGCCGAACCCCTCTGCTTGTGGAGGGGGGTGGCTTATATAGAGTGCGCCAGGACCCCAGCCAGCCCACGTAGGAGAGGGTTTAAGGTGAGTTAAGTCTGGGGCGTTACTGGTAACGCCCCACATAAAGTGCCTTTACTACCATAAAGCCTACTTAATTACAGGCCGTTGCAGTGCAGAGTGCCTCTTGACCTTCTGGTGGTCGAGTGAGTCTTCGTGGTCGAGTCCTTCAAGTCAGTCGAGTGTGTTCCTCGTTGGTCGACTGGAAGGCGACTTCTTCTAAGGGTGTCCTTGGGTAAGGTACTTAGATCAGGTCCATGACCCTACCCTAGGTACATAACCCCATCAGGGCGTCCCCGGCAAGGGCATCAAGCACGAAGCCCACACCCATGGAGGAAGAGGGGAACTTGGGAGCTGGTGACTCTGCCACGGCGCCGGATGCTGGTGGGGAGGGGACGTCTGCTTCACAGCCTGGCACTGGTGAGTCGCCTGTCCTCCGTCTCTGTTTTTCCCTTATTCTTTTTCTTGGCTTCAATGCTCCCATTACTACCCAGGCCCTCCTTCAATGGGTATGGAGGACGTGGATACTGTGGTTGGGAATATTGCTGAGGAGGCCGTGGCAGAGGCCGCCAAGGATGCTGTCGAGGACACCGCTGCGGGGGCCGCCGAGGCAACCAGCGAGGCTTCTGGCGAGGGTGCCAGCAGTGGGCCTGCCGAGGAAGTCGGTAAGGCCACCGCCGAGGAAGAGGTGGTTGATGATCAGCCTCCCTCCTCCTCAACCTCGGGCCCCGGCAGATACCTGAAGGTGGGCGACGATCTTTTCATCCATCTCCCAGGGTCGTCAAGTTCCCGAGCGCCCGCCGAAGGGGAAGTCTTTGACGGCGAGGTGCTTGCCGCCACCGGGCTCGAGGTTGTTGCTGAGCCGGGCATTTGCGGTGATGGTTCTCCAGAAGAGCAGCTTTTCCGCGCTATGGGGGCCAACTTCCAAAAACTCCAGGCGCTCTACCGTGTCCGTCTGGACAAGGTTAAGTCCAGGACGGCAACGGTGGACCAGGCGGAGGTGGATTTCAAGGCGCGCATTGCTGAGACGCAGACCTGGTTCCACCAGACTCGCGAGGAGCAGAGGGCCTTTCAGGAGGAATTGGCCAAGCGCAATGTCGAGCTCATCATGAAGATGGCTGACATCGAGAAGGCCCAGGAAAAGGCGGCGAACTTGGCTGCCGCGGCCGAGGCCGTCCGGAACTAGCATCAAGCCGCACTGGATTCCCAGGAAGAGGACCTCACCGTGCGTGAGGCGAAGCTTGCTGCAGCGCTCCGTGGCAAGGATGAGGAGCTCGAGGCCCTTGTCACCCGGTGGACCCGCGAGCTGGAGCAGAGGCACAAGGAGGCACTCGATGCCCAGGCTCTGGCCCATGCCGGCAAAGTAAGGGAGTTGGAGGTGGAGCGGGACGAGCTGAAGGAGCAGGCCCTCAAGCTGTCCAACGAGAAGAGCACGCTCGACAGTGCCTTGGTGGAGGCGCAAGGAGCGGTCATCAGCAGGGCTGGGGAGCTCTCCGAAGTGCAAAACTCCATCAGAGATCTCAAGCTGAAGCTGGAGGATCTCGAGAAGATGTTGTCGGAGAGCAGGGCTCGGGAGGAGACCTTGACCAGGAGTCTGGAGGAGGAGAAGCAGATGCGGGCGAACGAGGCCGCCTCCCACCAGGAATATGTGGCGGGCGAGAACAGATGGATCAGTCGTATGGAGGACGTCGCCGGCAGGGTCACCTCGCAGTTGGCCACCATGGGGATGCCAAACGTGAGGTGCGCCCCTGAGTGCAGCGGGACTGTCAACACCAAGCTGACCCTGTTCTTCGAGGGCGTCCTAGGAGCCTTGGCTTATCTTCACTCCAACCGAGCAGCCACGTTGGCCGGGGAAGCCCGGCGACTTTGTCGGGGGGTCATGACCAAGGTCCTCGCCAAGATGGCGTACTGGAATCCCGACCTCGACTTCGATGTCGCGATGGATAGCTCGTCGGATGGTATTGACCTCACGGTGCTCAAGGAGTGCATCAAGCCCGTCATCAGCAGCATCGATGAAATCAAGAGGGTGGAAGGCCAGCGCCAGGATTAGGCATCCCGTTCTTCACCGCCGCTGCAGGTTCACGACCAAGACAAATTTCATCTTTAGTTACAACCGCAGCAATGATGTGATGTAATATAACTTTGCAGTACTCTTAATTTCATGCACGTTATTTCCCCGTTCAATTCCTCTTTGTATGCGCGCCCTACGTCGATTGGGTAGGCTCGCCGGCGCGGAAGCCCCTAGCGGCATTTTGGGGACGGATCCCCATGGGCCTGCTGGGTACGCGTGCTGCCGGACGAGCCACCTTTCCGTTCTGAACGTGGCCACTCGAACTGTCGAGCTTGACTCGAGTCAGAATCGAGAGCGTTGTTGATCGCGGAAGGCTACTCTGCCATTCTCGACGCAGCCGCTTGAACTGTTGAGCGGACTCGAAACAGCGCAAGGGCGTTGCCGATCGTGGGAGAGCCCCCTGGCGTGCAGGTTTCTCATACAAAGGTGTGACATCTCTAGGGGGAATAACCTCATATAAAAAGGATAGAACAAATAAGGGTTCAGTGCAACTTAGCTTCTGTTCGTAGTCGCTCGAGCGCTTCTTTTGATCATAACTTGAGTTTTATAACTCCGATTTAATTGATTCTTTTTGCAAATCGAAGCTCTTGACCTAAACTTTCTGATAAGGCCAAACTCACTTAATTTTGGTACTGTTAGAAATTGTTTTCTGTTCGCAAGAGTTATTCGCCCGTTTTCGAAGTTTTCTGAGATCTTTTCTTCAATTTCTTTTGCATGAGTGCTTATGTATGCAATTGCTGGCTCACGATAGATTGAACGAAGTGTGATGATTAGAACTATCAGGAGTTATGAGTGTGAATCATCTTCATCAACTGTACAAGGCAAGTAACACTTTGGTCATATCCCTTTATTACCCAGTTTTTATGCATTAGTTTCAACCCTCAAACATTGCATGAGTATGATCTCTTAACTTGTGGGTTTGGGAAGTAGATGATGAGGTAGAACCTATTGCCTTTTATTATCAAACCCTTCGGAGTTACTTCTACGTTATGCTTATATTGCCATGCTATGCTCGTACACGTGGATTGGGTTTGAGTGTATCCACAGATGTGAGATTGTAAATTAATGGTTAACTTAAGGTGGCTACTTTAATACACATCTGGGTGGATTAGTTGGGGCACCCTGGAGTACCCAGTGGTTTGCCCGGGCACCTGGAGAACCCAGTGCTTGCGCAAGGGGATCCCGGAGGACCCGTGTGATCACCCTATGGATTTCCACCCAGGCCCAAAGGGATCATAAGATTTTTCATGCTGGAAACTTCTGTGTGCAGCCACAAGCTATTATGGGCTCTAGCATAGTGGAGTAAGTTGCATGACCTCTTCCAGTGGTAGGCTAGCAGATGTAGGGGATGTAGGTTGGTATTGTATACCCGGGGTTAGAGTTAATGCTTCTGAAAGACTGTGTCTCGGGCATCCCTTTCTCAAACACCATGTAGTGCGAGAAATCCAACAGAGGAGATCGAGTCTTGTGGGTAAAAGTGTGCAAACCTCTGCAAAGTGTACAAACTAATCATGATTAGCCGTGTCCCTGGTTATGGAAAATCTTGAGTATCTGGTTCTTAAATCATCGTGTTGATCTCATCACTTTACTTAGTTAATTTTTTGGGTTATAATTATTACTTTGGGATTGAGTTGGAGGAACCTTCTCAGTGTTTTCAACCAACTTTGTAGTTAAATAAAAATATATTCCTTAGAGGAAGGGAAAAATTGGCTTTTCGCAAAAACATGATAACCATAGAGCTTTTTCACCAGCCAAATATGCATGTAGTGATAGCCATTATTCAGCATTGCTCTACAGTGTGAAATTGCCAGTACATTCAATGTACTGACCCTTTGTGGCTGCAACGTCTCATGTTGCAGGAATCTTATGACGAGTAAGTGATACGTTAGGGTTACGATTTCTACACTCAACTTTGCCGTTGGTGTTGATGGGAATCCACAACCTTGTTGTTACTTCTGCTATTTGGATTGAGGTAATAGTATTTACGTTATTTTATAGATGTGATTTACCTCTATTATAAATCCTCGACTACTGTGTGTGTCAGCATACCGATCCAGGGATGAGACTTAAGCACAGAGACTTGATCCATTTGGGTCGGGTTTCTACAAGATGGTATTAGAGCACATGTTGACTGTAGGACGTGACCCCTAGAAACTGGCAAGCCCATAGGAAAGATTTTCTCTACAACCTTATTCTCAAAAGGATCATTTACCTCTCTTTTCTTCTAAGCTTTATCAAATATCCCTTTTAGTTATACTATACCCCTTACCCCTTTTGACCACACGAAGATTCGACTGATGGGACCACTTCACGAATAACAAGATATTGGACAACAAACACCACTTCGGAATGAAGAGGATTTTACGGAGCATTATAATAATGGAAACTACAAAGATTGAAGACTCCGAAGACTAGGAGAATGTGAAGGCTCCGAAGAATTCCCAGATTTGTATGACCTAGGAAGATTACCCTTATGGAACTTGGCAGACTATTGAAGCTGTCAATACCCGAGATCAAGGTGTGTCAGAGAAAGACCGGAACATGGAGAGTTAAGGACTCGAAGTTTTTGTCAAGAACACCCTAAGGCGGGAGATATCAATTATGGAAGATAGCTCATGGCAATGACAAGGGCAGAAACATGGTTATCCATGATGTCATCGCCACTGATACTATGGTCACCGTACTGAGTTAAACATACATTTCTTCAGAATGATTGGATGGTAGAAGGCTGATGGAGCACCTATCAGCCAAAGATGAAGTTTTAACCTTAGCCGGTGTATCACAAGGATCTGGAGTATTACATCAAGAAGTTTAGGGTGGACCTATAGGAACCCGTATTTGATAAGGAAGTATTTCATGAAAAAAAACTCAGGACCCAGAAGCTGAAAGTAGCCAAGCTGGTAGAGCAAAACCTCGAGACAATGGAGATTCATCAGGAACTGAAGGACAATAGGACCATGGTTCATGCCAAGGATGTTGAAACCTAGAAGTTTGGAACACAACTCCAGGAATATTAAAGGACGTCATGAGAGACTTTGCATCAACAGAGATGATCTGGCAAAAGAACTTGGGAAGGACAAGCATGGTTGGAAGAAGCCATCGGAGACATGAACAAGACTAGAAGAGTTTGATGACTTTGAAGATTTATTGACCTTTAGAATACCAAACCCCTGTTTATACCTACGTTAGATGCGATGTTTATGAGCTGTCATTTGTTTGATGTTTTCCCGACAGCCACAAAATAAAATCTGTCTTTTCAAAACTATTGTTTGTATTGTGTGTATCCCTCTCTCTATCTCTCTTATCTTACCCCAAAACCCATGGACCCAATAGAGGATGAATGGATATGAACTCATATTTCCGGGACCGATAAGTCAATTGGAGACGGACCAATGGATTTAGAACATGGAAGATCACATGAAGAATAACCCTATAGTCGGGAAGGATATGACCCAGCATGCTCTTCAGTGCTTTGAAAGAGGTGCTCCTACTTGGTGGAGGATGTACCAAACCATCAATGGATGGCAAGGAGTAACCACTTGGAAAGAATTTAAGTTGACTCTGCTAAAGTCTTGGCTTGTGTCCCAGGAAGTGAAGCCTTTTGGGTACGATATGAGGAAACCTTGTGGATGCAAGATTTGTGGAGAAATAGGACACACCCATAAAGAACACTAGGATGAATGCCCTAATTGTGAAGGAAGTGACCCAACTGAACAATGCCCAACTAGGGAGATCTTCTTGTTTCTTATGTGAAGGGACTACCCACTACCCTGCTCAGTGTCACACTTACCCCATGGTACAACAAACTATCCAACAGAAGAAAGAAGCAATGAAAGGAGCCCTCATGGATATTTTAGAAGGACATGTGATGTAGAAAGAGGTGGAGGACACACCCAAAGAAAACCCAAATAAACCCTGCACCAAGTCTTGCTATTCATGTGGAGAAGAAGGACACATCACCCAGAGTTGTCTGAATGGGGATCTAGTAGAATTCCCGACAGAGGAAGTAGAGTATGACCCACAAGAAATAGAAGCCGTGATTGGAACGGAAAAGTCCAGGAAGAGACGTAGATTGGATTCCAGGAAGGACCTGAGTCATATCACCTGTTTCAGGTGCAAGGAGTCGGTGCACTACTTCAGCAGTTGCCCAAAAAAGGAAACCTCGAAACTTGTCAGAAGTAATATGTTTTCGTTGTAATGAAGCAGGGCACTTTGCCAGAGATTGTCCCAAGGAGAAGGAGACTTGTGATAATTAGTTGTGTCTGTGAGAAATATATTAGCAGCAATGGGAACATTTCTTTTATATTGAGGTGTTGAGTTGAGGCATGTAATGGAAATGCAAGAGATTGTAATCATTGGAAAATCAATAAAGTTAGCATCGTTGGTACTGATTTGGATTTTATGAGTTGTTACTCTATGAAGAAAGATTTTGACCATTTTCGAGGATATGAGAAATATGGTCTATGGAAGAAGTTGTGTATTTTAAGGGTGGTAGTACCCTATGAGGACACTTGACCCATGGAAAGGAGAATGACATTCCACGAAGTGGACTTTGGACAAAATAAGTACGAGTTTTATCTCGATATGTGGGATACCCCAAGAATATGAAGGGATGAAGTACTATTAGATATAAAAGGAGGTAGAATGTTGGTAATATGGAGCAATGGTAGCTCCATGATGAGTAGTTTGGTGCTAGTAGAAGGAAGGGAGACAGTATTATTGGATGGATTTAAGAATGCTAGGAAGCTGAATGTTGGAATAATGATCAGTTGCCCTGATGATGAGTATAAGGTTTACAAGCGATGAGATGGGCCATAACCCACAGGCCCCAGGACCTGCCAAGAAGCAAGCACACTCTTGCTGAAGGAAAAACCCTGGAAGAGATTACGACCTTACCCACCGACGATTTTATAGGAGTAACGCAAAAACCTTAGAGTTGTGAAGAAACGATAGATGTTTGTTTGGCTTGCAGAATCAATGGATTATTCCGAACGCAGTTTGGCCGAGTGTTAGAATGCGAGATTCGCTAAACCATATACAAGGTAATGATTTGGGTGTGGGATGGATTGATCACAATACCGACTTACTCTTATTATTCGCCTTGCTATATGTGATGGTAAATCTGAGTGACTTACACATAGTAGAGCGACGACGATTAAAACCTTGTTTGAACCTTAGAATGGTATGACAATTTTTTCCCTTGTACAAGGCAGCTGCTGCCAATCGTAGGATATGGTGAGGTTCAACCCAGACCCATTTCCTGTAGGAGAAACCATAAATTGTTGACCACCATGAGATATCGATAGTTGTTTAGTATTGGCGCCAGACCCGTCAGCTAAGAAGACCCAGTCTCAGAAAAACCTTACCAAGATGAAAGGACAGAAGAATTGAGGAAAAGGTTATGCCGCTACCGGAAGGTCCCAGAGAAGAAATTATCCTGAAAATCTGAGAGGATCAGCACTGTCAACCATAAGGATGGAGTATATGAGTTTTGATGGAACCGTAACAACACTTCTAAGGGTGGTAGCAGCCGAGACCCCCGGAGATGATCGCTAGATTTTAAGAAGACCCTTGAACCTAACCTATTTCTTTCTAGCCTCTCCAAATCTCGAGGACGAGATTCATTTTAAGGGTGGTAGGTTTGTAACAGCCCAAAATTCTAAATTTTGGAATGTTATATTAAATAAATAGATTGATTGTTTGTTTGATTGTTGTGTGATTGATGAGTGAAATTCAAAAACTTTTTGAAAGTTAAATGAGAGGGAATAAAAGGACTTTCCGAAACTTTCATTTTGCTTTATGATCTCCGTGAATTCAAATTCTCTTCAAACACAAAACCCTAGAGAGAAGATGACATGACTTCTTCCATTTAAATAAATGAAAAGGGTTTTTGAAAATATTTGAATTTCACTTGGAAATATTTCAAATTCAGAAAAACTTTAAGCAATTTAATGATTTTCATGAGAGAAGATAAAATGACTTCTTCAAAATATATGAAATATTAGTTGGAAGTTTTAAAGGAATTAAATTCAAAATCCCATTGGAATTATTTTCAATTTGGGGTTATTTGGTTTTTATTAAAATTATTTTTCTACAAAAATAAAGTATATGGAAAATAGGGTAAAATGATTCCCTACATTAGAAAATTGGAGAGAAATAAATTTGAAATTATTTTGGTATTTTTTAAATGATTTTTTACTGGATTTTATTATAGAAGTAGCACTGTTTGATTTATTCGAATTTTTGTGGATTATATTTGGCGTTAGAAAAATGTTCATCTTTAGGGAAATATTTTTCTGAAAATTTTGATATATTATATGCCGGCCCAGCAAATCGCCAGCCACGGCCCAGCAGCTCCCCGCTCGTCTTCCAGCTCGGGACAGAGTCCCGAGCGAGCACGCATCGCCGACGCCGTGCCCGACCCGGCCACCCCGCGCCTTGGCCCCTCCTCCACGCCACATCACCCCCTCCCGTCCTATAAATTCCGGTGCCCCGGGCCCCGCCTCTCTCTCCTCCGCCGCCCGAAGCCGCTGCACCGCCGCTCGGAGCCGCCGCACTTTGCGCCTCCCCGCGCCGCCTTGCCTTGCCTGGAGCCCCGCGCGACGCCGCCGCTGCTGAAGTCGTCGCCCGAACCGCCACTGTCCGCTGCCTCGCCGGAGAGCCGCCGGAAACTTCCGCCGCCGACGAAACCACCACAGACCGATAAAACCGTCGTCCCGGTCCGATCTGGTTTTTCTCGGTTTTCTTTAAAAACTCGATTTTTTTATTTTAGTCTAGTTATTTAGAGAACACTCGCTGGTTAGCCTCTGGAGCGAACGAGTTCATTGATTAGGTCTCTGTAGCGAGCGTTCGCTCGATAGAATTTTCTTTTTCTTTTTATTTTCTGCCAGGGACCTAGTTGTAGTTGTTTTATTTACAGATTGGCCCCTATTTTTCAAACTAGCACAACTTTTCAATCGTTTATGCAAATCCAACGAAACCAACGCCCACTTCTTCGTTATGATCCCCTCTATCCAGTTAATCAACTTAAACATATTTTCAAAAGTTTAAAAATTGATTTCAAACATATTTGAATTCAAACTTCTCTTGATCATAACTTGAGTTTTATAACTCTGATTTAATTGATTCTTTTTGCAAATCAAAGCTCTTGACCTAAACTTTCTGATAAGGCCAAATTCACTTAATTTTGGTATTGTTAGAAATTGTTTTCTGTTCGCAAGAGTTATTCGCCTGTTTTTGAAGTTTTCCGAGATCTTTTTTCGATTTCTTTTGCATGAGTGCTTATGTATGCAATTGCCTGCTCATGATATATTGAACGGAGTGTGACGAGTAGAACTATCAGGAGTCATGAGTGTGAATCATCTTCATCAATTGTATAAGGCAAGTAACACTTTGATCATATTCCTTTATTACCCAGTTTTTATGCATTAGTTTCAACCCTCGAACATTGCATGCGTAGGATCTCTTAACTTGTGGGTTTGGGAAGTAGATGATGAGGTAGAACCTATTGCCTTTTTTATCAAACCCTTGGGAGTTACTTCTACGTTATGCTTATATTGCCAAGCTATGCTCGTAGATGCGGATTGGGTTTGAGTGTATCCATGACAGATGTGAGATTGTAAATAATGGTTAACTTAAGGTGGCTACTTTAATACACATCTGGGAGGATTGGTTGGGGCACCCTGGAGTACCCAGTGGTTTTCCCGGGCACCTGGAGAGCCCAGTGCTTGCCCAAGGGATCCTGGAGGACCCGTGTGATCACCCTATGGATTGCCACCCAGGCTCAAAGGGATCACAAGATTATTCATGCTGGAAGCTTCCGTGTGCAGCCACAAGCTATTATGGGCTCTAGCATAGTGGAGTAAGTTGCATGACCTCTTCTAGTGGTAGGCTAGCAGATATAGGGGATGTAGGTTGGTACTGTCTACCCGGGGTTAGAGTTAATGCTTCTGAAAGACTGTCTCGGTCATCCGTTTCTCAAACACAATGTAGTGCAAGAAATCCAACGGAGGAGATCGAGTCTTCTGGGGAAAAGTGCGCAAACCTCTGTAGAGTGTACAAACTAATCATGATTACCTGTGTCCCCGGTTATGGACAATCTTGAGTATCTGGTTCTTGAATCATCATGTTGATCTCATCACTTTACTTAATTAATTTGTTGGGTTATAATTATTACTTTGGCATTGAGTTGGAGGAACCTTCTCAATGTTTTTAACCAACTTTGTAGTTAAATAAAAATATATTCCTTTGAGGTAGGGAAAATTTGGCTTTTCGCAAAAACATGATAACCATAGAGCTTTTCCACCAGCCAAATATGCATGTAGTGATAGCCATTATTCAGCATTGCTCTATAGTGTGAAATTGCGAGTGCATTCAATGTACTGACCCTTTGTGGCTGCAACGTCTCATGTTGTAGGAATCTTACGACGAGTAAGTGATACGTTAGGGTTACGATTTCTACACTCAACTTTGCCGTTGGTGTTGATGGGAATCCACAACCTTGTTGTTACTTCCGCTATTTGGATTGAGGTAATATTATTTACGTTATTTTATACATGTGATTTACCTCTGTTATAAATCCTCGAGTACTATGTGTGTCAGCATACTGATCCAGGGATGACACTTAAGCACAGAGACTTTATCCATTCAGGTCGGGTCACTACAAGAAAACTTTATGATGAGTGGGAACCTACTATTAAAATTAAAATTAAAGATCATGAGTGTTATGCTTTATGTGATTTGGGTGCTAGTGTTTCCATGATTCCAAAAACTTTGTGTGATGTGTTAGGTTTCCGTGAATTTGATGATTGTTCTTTAAAGTTGCATCTCACGGATTCCACCATTAATAAACCTATGGGAAGAATTAATGATGTTCTTATTGTTGCAAATAGGAATTATGTGCCCGTAGATTTCATTGTTCTTGATATAGATTGCAATCCTACATGCCCTATTATTCTTGGTAGACCTTTCCTTAGAACGGTTGGTGCAATTATTCATATGAAAGAAGGAAATATTAGATTCCAATTTCCGTTAAGGAAAGGCATGGAACACTTTCCTAGAAATTAAATTAAATTACCTTATGAATCTATTATGAGAGCCACTTATGGATTGCATACAAAAGATGACAATACCAAGATCTATTCTTGCTCTTGTGCCTAGCTAGGGGCGTTAAACGATAGTGCTTGTTGGGAGGCAACCCAATTTTATTTTTGTTTCTTGCTTTTTGTTCCTGTTTAGTAATAAATAATTCATCTAGCTTCTGTTTAGATGTGGTTTTATGTTTTTAATTAGTGTTTGTGCGAAGTAGAACCTTTGAGAAGACTTGGGGGAAGTCTTTGCGATCTTGCTGTAAAAAACACAAACTTTAGCGCTCATGAGATTAGCTGCCATTTTTAACTAGAGAGTGCGATTAGGTTGATTCTTTTTGCAGATGATTAATAGAAAAATTCCTCACGTCCACCAATTTATTTAAGAATTGTTGGGCTTACAGAAGTATTCAAAACCTACAGATTGCTACAAACTGTTCTGTTTTTGACAGATTCTGTTTTTCATGTGTTGTTTGCTTATTTTGATGAATCTATGGCAAGTATCGGGGGGTATGAACCATAGAGAAGTTAGAATACAGTAGGTTTAATGATGAGGACATCAATACAATTGTTACACCCACAGCCCCTGCTGCTATAAATACTGGACCAATTACTAGAGCTCGCGCACGCCAACTAAATTACCAGGTACTTTCGTTTCTTGGTAATGATTCTAATGTTCATGAGAATATGATGCTGCCTAAATTGGATACATTTGTTTTGCTTACAAATGAAGGGCCTAGCTTGGAGAAGGATGAACATTGGATTAAGAACAAGCATGGAGATGATGGCATGCGCAAGGGGAACAAGAACAGAGTTACAAGTGATGATTTCAGGACTTTGAAGCCACCATAATGGGTGCATGAAGCCTTGGACGAAATATACAAGATGGCACTTCATAAATTTCGTCCCGAGGCTATTATAGGTGCTGCGTCACCTTATTATTGGGCCAGGCCCATGTAATTTCGAAATACATAAGTATAGGCTATTTTTAGAGTCCGTATGTGTGGGGAAACAAGAGATAGGGTTGATTTCGGACCCCTCCACCAAGGGTCACGAAATTCCCCCCTCTTCCTCCATATATACAGCCCTTAGGGCATCGTTTAGACTTTGGGTTTTGTTTAGATTAAAAATTCGCCATAGCTGCAACTTCGCGTACTTCGTTTGTGTTCAACAACCAGACAAAGGCGTCACAGAACCCCACCTTGATCAATAAAGTTTCCATCTTATATTCGCAATATCCAGATTGCAATCTCAGTTTCTTGCTTGTTCTTCGTTTGCTCGCAGGAAACAGACCCTCGTGGTCAGGTTGATCATGCTCCGGCGTGGTCAATAACCTCTCGGAGTTGGTTTAGCGATTGCTAAGGCGCGACGTCCTCGCACGTTCGTAGTCGGATCGTCAAAGTCGACTGCCACCAAAGCGATATCCATCATCTCATCGAAAGACGGGACACCTTTGCCTCTATCAAGTGGTATCAGATTTCCAGGTTGCTCGGTGAGATTTTACAGTTTTTCATAGTTTAGATCGAGTTTGTTCTTCATACCTACAGTCCACGGAAAAGCCACAAAAAATAGGGTTAGTTCATCATATCCGAACCAATCTGAGCCTTTGCATAATCTTTTTAGGGTTTTGCTTTGTTGAATTTGCGGTTGCATCGTCGTGTCTAGTTGCTGGTCTTAGAGTCTAGTCTTTTAGAGTTTCGAGTTCTCGTCATAAGTTGTCACGCCGCCGCCGCACCATCATCATCGCCCCTGCCATCTACCACCGCCGCTTATCCGCCACCGCTTCGAATCCGTATCCATATACCACCACCGCTGTCATATACCAGCACCGCTGCCATCTGCTACCATATATCCACCACTAATCCGAGTTCTTGTCATATTAGGTTTGTTTTAGAGATCCATCTAGATTCCGATTCGTGTTTCCTTGCCGGAGTAGGTTTCGAAAAAAAAGAGTCCGGAAACCACCCTTCGTTTAGGCCCAAAATTTTTCGAAAACGCATTTTTTGAAAAAAAAAATTGGCTATCCTATTTTTAGGTGTTTCTGAGTGTTTTGAGACAGGTGCCATTATAGGAAGATTTTTTTGACCCGTTTCCAGTTTTTGGGTCCGGGCAGTCGAAAAAAAAATTGGTCGAAAAAATTTTGTGCCCATCCTGTCAGTTTGACCTAGGAAGAGTTTTGAGACACTCGCCATTATAGTGATTTTTCGCAAAAAAAAAAGCAACGCAAAAAAAAACAGCGCAAAAAAAAGAGCAAAAAAAAATCCAGAATGTGCTTTTCCCTTGTTTACGTGCCGCGCCGTGATTTTGTTGGTGTTCTAGGCTCGCGTCTCTAGCACAGTCTAGCCTAGGACCAGCACAGTACCGTCGTTGAGCGTTTATTCAACTTTGCATCTCTGAATTGATTATTGCTGACCCTTTTTGCTACCATATTATAAGCCTTCCCAGCTCTACATACATCTACGTCGTGCGTTTGACTCTCCCTGGTAATCGCTCTATCCAAGCTTTGAGAGTTTTTGACTACAACGGTTGCCGATCACCGCCTGCTGTTGGGTAAGAACTGGTAAGAATTTGAGATTTGCTTGACGGATTTGTGACACCCACCACCACCTCTTGTTAGTAGTCTGTAGGATCATATTCTTGTGTGTTTCTATTGCTGCTAACCATGCCAGGATCACAAGCCGACGAGACTGATTGGGAGAACATGACGAATAAGGATTTGCATGATAAATTTCAGCAAATGATGAGTGGACAGGTGCAAGATGTGCTAAACAGATTTGAAGAGGCCATGGAGAAGATAGATGGCATGGAGAAGACGTTCAAAACAAAGCTCGATAACAAGTTTAATGAATTGCTCGCGCGTCTTCCACCACCACCACCCGCTGCACCTAACGCACCTCTCCAACAACAAGAACAACAACGACTACCTCCACATCGCGAAACAGATCTCCGCCGAGCGAGCCGTGTTCCTCTTGCGTTTGGCCAAACTGTTGGTGCTGCTGTTGATACTTCTGTGGCTCCTGCTGCTGATGCGGAGGAGGATGATTATGTGGGAGATTACGAGGATGAGGTTGCTCAAAATCAGAACTACGTGCAACCACCTGCACCACAACCACCAGGTCGTCCACATGCAAATAATCACAATGGTAGGGCTTTCCCTCAGGTACGAGATCATGACCATCTTCCTAAACTGAAATTGAATATTCCACCTTTCGAGGGTAGATATGTTCCTGATATATATCTTACTTGGGAGTTAGAAACTAAACAACGATTTACATGTTTACAATATCCCGAGGAGAGACGGGTTGCCGCTGCTGTTTGTGCTTTCACTAGTTTTGCATGTGTATGGTGGTCTGAACATTGTAGATTATATCCTATTCCAACTACTTGGGCTGCTTTGAAAACTGCTATGCGTACTCGTTGGGTTCCACCATATTATCAACGTGAATTGCTTCAGAAATTACAGCGCTTAAGACAAGGAAAAAATTCTGTAGAAGAATATTATCAGGAATTACAAACTGGCATGATTAGATGTGGTATTGTTGAGGAGAATGAAGCTATGCTTGCATGTTTTCTGGGTGGATTAAATAGAGAGATTCAGACCATTCTAGACTATAAGGAGTATAGTAATATCACTCGTTTATTCCATCTTGCTTGTAAAGCTAAACATGAAGTGCAGGATCGACAAGCATTGGCGCGAACTAACTTTTCTGCAGGCCGACCTTCATCATGGACACCGCGTGCATCTTCTACTTCAACTGCATCAGCACCTCAATCAGGTGTCTCCTCCAGTCGTGATACAAGAAAACAGGCACAACCACCATTATCTGCCAAGAGCGCACCTGCTGGGCCTGCACAGAGTTCTGCTTCTTCCATGGCATCAACAGGGCACACAAGTGATATTATTTGTCGTCGTTGTAAGGGAGGAGGTCATTATGCGAGAGAATGCAAATCTCCGCGTGTGATGATTGCTACCGCGGATGGTGGATATGAGTCCGCTAGTGACTATGATGAGGAGACTTTGGCTCTTATTACATGTGGAGAACATGGTGGAGATGATTCTGATCATGAGACGCAATACATGGCTCCAGAAGACGCTGACAGGTATGAATGTTTAGTTGCTCAACGTGTTTTGAGTGTGCAGGTCACACAAGCTGAGCAAATTCAGAGGCACAATTTGTTCCATACCAAGGGAGTTGTGAAAGAACGTTCTGTGCGCGTCATCATAGATGGAGGGAGCTGCAACAACTTGGCTAGCATGGAGATGGTGGATAAGCTTTCTCTCACCACAAGACCACATCCACATCCTTACTACATCCAATGGTTCAACAACAGCGGCAAGGTTAAGGTAACACGTACTGTTCGTGTGCATTTTAGTATCTCTACATATGCTGATTATGTTGATTGTGATGTGGTACCTATGCAAGCATGTTCCTTATTACTTGGTAGACCATGGCAATTTGATAAAAATTCTGTACACCATGGTAGAAACAATCACTATACTCTTGTTCATAAGGATAAAAATATTACTTTGCTTCCTATGACTCCTGATTCCATTTTGAAAGATGGTATTAATAGAGCTAATAAAGCAAAATAGGAGACGAATAAGAGTGAAAATCAGATTGTGGCAAAAGAATTTGAGCAACAAATGAAGCCTAATAATAAACCATCTAGTGTTGCTTCTGAAATTAAATTGAAAAGTGCATGTTTATTTGCCACCAAATCTGATATTGATGAGCTAGATTTCAGCAAATCTGTTTGCTATGCTTTTGTGTGCAAAGAGGCATTATTTTCATTCGAGGACGTGCCTTCCTCTTTGCCTCCTGCTGTCACTAACATTTTGCAGGAGTTCGCTGACGTCTTTCCACAAGATGTGCCACCGGGATTACCGCCTATTCGAGGGATTGAGCATCAGATTGACTTAATTCCCGGTGCTTCACTGCCAAACCGTGCACCATACCGTACCAATCCAGAGGAGACGAAGGAGATTATGCGTCAAGTACAAGAGCTTCTCGACAAAGGTTATATACGCGAATCCCTTAGTCCTTGTGTTGTTCCTATTATTCTAGTGCCGAAAAAGGATGGTACATCACGTATGTGTGTTGATTGTAGAGGCATTAATAATATTACTATTTGTTATCGTCATCCTATTCCTAGGCTAGATGATATGCTTGATGAATTGAGTGGCTCTACAATATTCTCCAAAGTTGATTTGCGTAGTGGATACCATCAAATTCGTATGAAATTGGGAGATGAATGGAAAACAACATTCAAAACTAAGTTAGGATTATATGAGTGGTTAGTCATGCCTTTTGGGTTAACTAATGCACCTAGTACTTTCATGAGATTAATGAACGAAGTTTTACGTGCTTTCATTGGACGATTTGTGGTAGTTTACTTTGATGACATATTGATTTATAGCAGATCTTTGGAAGAACATTTGGAACATTTACGTGTTGTTTTTATTGCTCTACGTGATGCACGTTTGTTTGGTAACCTTGGGAAGTGCACCTTTTGCACCGACCGAGTATCTTTTCTTGGCTATGTTGTTACTCCACAGGGAATTGAAGTTGATAAAGCCAAGATTGAAGCTATTGAGAGTTGGCCGCAACCCAAAACGGTGACACAAGTGAGGAGTTTTCTTGGCCTCGATGGATTCTATAGGCGTTTTGTGAGAGATTTCAGCATCATTGCTGCACCTCTCAATGAGCTTATAAAGAAAGATGTGCCTTTTCTTTGGGGTACCGCACAGGAAGAAGCCTTCTCGGTATTGAAAGATAAGTTGACACATGCTCCTTTACTCCAACTTCCTGATTTTAATAAGACTTTTGAGCTTGAATGTGATGCTAGTGGAATTGGATTAGGCGGTGTGTTATTACAAGATGGCAAACCTGTTGCATACTTTTCTGAAAAATTGAGTGGGCCTAGTCTGAATTATTCTACTTATGATAAAGAATTATATGCTCTTGTTCGGACTTTAGAAACATGGCAACATTATTTATGGCCCAAAGAATTTGTTATACATTCTGATCATGAATCTTTGAAACATATTAAAAGTCAAGCTAAACTGAATCGTAGACATGCTAAATGGGTTGAATTCATTGAGACTTTTCCTTATGTCATCAAACACAAGAAGGGAAAATAAAATGTTATTGCTGATGCATTGTCTCGCCGCTATACTATGCTTTCACAACTTGACTTAAAAATATTTGGTTTGGAGACCATCAAAGATCAATATGTGCATGATGCTGATTTTAAAGATGTAATGCAGAATTGTAAAGAAGGAAGAATGTGGAACAAGTTCGTCGTTAACGATGGATTTGTGTTTCGTGCTAACAAGCTATGCATTCCAGCTAGCTCCGTTCGTCTTTTGTTGTTGCAGGAGGCGCATGGAGGAGGATTAATGGGACACTTTGGCGTGAAGAAGACAGAGGACGCACTTGCTACACATTTCTTTTGGCCAAAGATGAGACGGGATGTTGAGCGTTTTATTGCTCGCTGCACTACATGTCAAAAAGCTAAGTCACGACTCAATCCTCATGGTTTATATATACCTTTGCCTGTACCTAGTGTTCCTTGGGAGGATATATCTATGGACTTTGTTTTAGGTTTACCTCGAACAAAGAAGGGGAGGGATAGCATATTTGTTGTCGTGGATAGATTCTCGAAAATGGCACACTTTATACCATGTCATCAAAGCGATGATGCTGTTAATGTTGCTGATTTGTTCTTTCGTGAAATTATTCGCTTGCATGGTGTGCCAAATACTATTGTTTCAGATCGTGATACTAAATTTCTTAGCCACTTTTGGAGATGTTTATGGGCTAAGTTGGGGACTAAACTGCTTTTTAGTACTACTTGTCACCCCCAAACTGATGGACAAACTGAAGTACTCAATAGAACGTTGTCTACTATGCATAGGGCTGTTTTGAAGAATAATAAAGAAATGTGGGAGGAATGCTTGCCTCATATTGAATTTGCTTATAATCGTTCATTGCATTCTACTACTAAGATGTGCCCTTTTGAAGTTGTGTATGGTTTCCTACCTCGTGCACCTATTGATTTGTTGCCTCTTCCATCTTCGGAGAAGGTTAATTTTGATGCTAAACAACATGCTGAATTGATTTTAAAAATGCCTGAGTTAACTAAGGAAAACATTGAGCGTATGAATGCTAAATATAAACTTGCTGGAGATAAGGGTAGAAAACATGTTGTGTTTGCACCTGGAGATCTTGTTTGGTTACATTTACGTAAGGATAGATTTCCGGATTTTCGTAAATCAAAGTTAATGCCACGTGCTGATGGTCCCTTTAAGGTGTTAGAGAAAATAAATGATAATGCATATAAACTTGAGCTGCCTGCAGATTTTGGGGTTAGTCCCACTTTTAACATTGCAGATTTGAAGCCTTATTTGGGTGAGGAAGATGAACTTCCGTCGAGGACGACTTTATTTCAAGAAGGGGAGGATGATGAGGACATCAATACAATTGTTACACCCACAGCCCCTGCTGCTATAAATACTGGACCAATTACTAGAGCTCGCGCACGCCAACTAAATTACCAGGTACTTTCGTTTCTTGGTAATGATTCTAATGTTCATGAGAATATGATGCTGCCTAAATTGGATACATTTGTTTTGCTTACAAATGAAGGGCCTAGCTTGGAGAAGGATGAACATTGGATTAAGAACAAGCATGGAGATGATGGCATGCGCAAGGGGAACAAGAACGGAGTTACAAGTGATGATTTCAGGACTTTGAAGCCACCATAATGGGTGCATGAAGCCTTGGACGAAATATACAAGATGGCACTTCATAAATTTCGTCCCGAGACTATTATAGGTGCTGCGTCACCTTATTATTGGGCCAGGCCCATGTAATTTCGAAATACATAAGTATAGGCTATTTTTAGAGTCCGTATGTGTGGGGAAACAAGAGATAGGGTTGATTTCGGACCCCTCCACCAAGGGTCACGAAATTCCCCCCTCTTCCTCCATATATACAGCCCTTAGGGCATCGTTTATACTTTGGGTTTTGTTTAGATTAAAAGTTCGCCATAGCTGCAACTTCGCGTACTTCGTTTGTGTTCAACGACCAGACAAAGGCGTCACAGAACCCCACCTTGATCAATAAAGCTTTCATCTTATATTCGCAATATCCAGATTGCAATCTCAGTTTCTTGCTTGTTCTTCGTTTGCTCGCAGGAAACAGACCCTCGTGGTCAGGTTGATCGTGCTCCGGCGTGGTCAATAACCTCTCGGAGTTGGTTTAGAGATTGCTAAGGCGCGACGTCCTCGCACGTTCGTAGTCGGATCGTCAAAGTCGACTGCCACCAAAGCGATATCCATCATCTCATCAAAAGACGGGACACCTTTGCCTCTATCATTTAACACCAATATAAATAAATAATTAGTTCATTATAGTACCTTAAGTGGTAATTTGTTTTCTTATACTAACGGAGCTCATGAGATTTTCTGTTGAGTTTTGTGTTGTGAAGTTTTCAAGTTTGGGTAAGGATTTGATAGATTTTGGATTAAGGAGTGGCAATAGCCTAAGCTTGGGGATGCCCAAGGCACCACAAGGTAAAATTCAAGGACAGTCAAAAGCTTAAGTTGGGGGATGCCCCGGAAGGCTTCCCCTCTTTCGTCCTCGTCCATCGCTAACTTTACTTGAGGCTATTATTTTTATTCACCACATGATATGTGTTTTGCTTGGAGAGTCTTGTATGATTTGAGTCTTTGCTTTTTAGTTTACCACAATCATCCTTCTGTACACACGTTTTGGAGAGACACACATGAATCGGAATTTATTAGAATATTCTATGTGCTTCACCTATATCTTTTGAGCTCGATAATTTTGCTCTAGTGCTTCACTTATATCTTTTTAAGAGCATGGGGGTGGTTTTATTTTATAGAAATTATTAATCTCTCATGGTTCACTTATATTATTTTGAGAGTCTTTTAGAACAGCATCGTAATTTGCTTTGGCTATAAAATTAGTCCTAATATGATAGGCATCCAAGATGGGTATAATAAAAAATCATAAAAAGTGCATTGAATACTATGAGAGGTTTGATATTTGATGATTGTTTTGAGATATGAAGATGGTAATATTAGAGTCATGCTAGTTGAGTAGTTGTGAATTTTATAGATACTTGTGTTAAAGTTTGTGATTCCCGTAGCATGCACGTATGGTGAACCGTTATGTGATGAAGTCGGAGCATGATTTGTTTATTGATTGTCTTCCTTATGAGTGGCGGTCGGGGACGAGCGATGGTCTTTTCCTACCAATCTATCCCCCTAAGAGCATGCACATAGTACTTTGTTTCGATAACTAATAGATTTTTGCAATAAGTATGTGAGTTCTTTATGACTAATGTTGAGTCCATGGATTATACGCACTCTCACCCTTCCACCATTGCTAGCCTCTCTAGTACCGTGCAACTTTCGCCGGTACCATAAACCCACCATATATCTTCCTCAAAACAGCCACCATACCTACCTATTATGGTATATCCATAGCCATTTCGAGATATATTGCCATGCAACTTTCCACCGTTCCGTTTATTATGACACGCTTCATCATTGTCATATTGCTTTGCATGATCATGTAGTTGACATCGTATTTGTGGCAAAGCCACCGTTCATAAATTCGTTCATACATGTCACTCTTGATTCATCGCATATCCTGGTACACCGCCGGAGGCATTCACATAGAGTCATATTTTTGTTCTAGTATCGAGTTGTAATTGTTGAGTTGTAAGTAAATAAAAGTGTGATGATCATCATTATTAGAGCATTGTCCCATGTGAGGAAACGATGATGGAGACTATGATTCCCCCACATGTCGGGATGAGACTTCGGACGAAAAATAAAAAAAAGGAAAAAAAGAGGAAGAGGTCATAAAAAAGGCCCAAATGAAAAAATGAGAGAAAAAGAGAGAAGGGGCAATGCTACTATCCTTTACCACACTTGTGCTTCAAAGTAGCACCGTGATCTTCATGATAGAGAGTCTCCAATGTTGTCACTTTCATATACTAGTGGGAATTTTTCATTATAGAACTTGGCTTGTATATTCCAATGATGGGTTTGTCAAATTGCCCTAGGTCTTCATGAGCAAGCGAGTTGGATGCACACCCACATACTTTTCGTTTTGAGCTTTCATAAACTTATAGCTCTAGTACATCCGTTGCATGGCAATCCCTACTCACTCACATTGATATCTATTGATGGGCATCTCCATAGCCCGTTGATACGTCTAGTTGATGTGAGACTATCTTCTCCTTTTTGTCTTCTCCACAACCACCATTCTATTCCACCTATAGTGCTATATCCATGGCTCACGCTCATGTATTACGTGAAGATTGAAAAAGTTTGAGAAAGTCAAAAGTATGAAACAATTGCTTGGCTTGTCATCGGGGTTGTGCATGATTTAAATATTTTGTGTGGTGAAGATAGAGCATAGACAGACTATATGATTTTATAGGGATAACTTTCTTTGGCCATGTTATTTTGAGAAGACATAATTGCTTAGTTAGTATGCTTGAAGTATTTTTTATGTCAATATTAAACTTTTATCTTCAATCTTTCGGATCTAAACATCCATGCCACAATAAAGAGAATTGCTTTGAAAATTATGTTAGGAAGCAGTCCACATCAAAAATTATCATTTACCTACTCGAGGACGAGCAGGAATAAAGCTTGGGGATGCTTGATAGGTCTCCAACATATCTATAATTTTTGATTGTTCCATCCTATTATATTACCCGTTTTGGATGTTTAATGGGATTTATTATGCACTTTTATATTATTTTTGGGACTAACCTATTAACTGAAGGCCCAGTGCAAATTGTTGTTTTTTTTGCCTATTTCTGTGTTTCGCAGAAAAGGAATATCAAATGGAATCCAAACGGAATGAAACCTTCGCGAGGATCGTTTTTGGAAAAAAACGCAATCCAGGAGACTTGGAGTGGAGGTCAAGAAAAAGCGAGGAGGCCACGAGGCAGGAGGGCGCGCCCCGACCCTCGTGGGCCCCTCGCAGCTCCACCGACCTACTTCTTCCTCCTATATATACCCATATACCCTGAAAACATCCAGGAGCACCACGAAACCCTATTTCCACCGCCGCAACCTTCTATACCCGTGAGATCCCATCTTGGGGCCTTTTCCGGTGCTCCGCCGGAGGGGGAATTGATCACGGAGGGCTTCTACATCAACACCATAGCCTCTCCGATGATGTGTGAGTAGTTTACCACAGACCTTCGGGTCCATGGTTATTAGCTAGATGGCTTCTTCTCTCTCTTTGGATCTCAATACAAAGTTCTCCTTGATTCGCTTGGAGATCTATTCGATGTAATTCTTTTTGCGGTGTGTTTGTCGATATCCGATGAATTTTGGGTTTACGATCAAGTTTAACTATGAACAATATTTGATTATTCTCTGAATTCTTATATGCATGATTTAAATATATTTGCAAGTCTCTTTGAATTATTAGTTTGGTTTGGCCTACTAGATTGATCTTTCTTGCAATGGGAGAAGTACTTAACTTTGGGTTCAATCTTGGGGTGTCCTTTCCCAGTGATAGCAGGGGCAGCAAGGCACGTATTGTATTGTTGCCATCGGGGATAAAAATATGGGGTTTATATCATATTGCTTGAGTTTATCCCTCTACATCATGTGATCTTGCCTAATGTGTTACTCTGTTCTTATGAACTTAATACTCTAGATGCATGCTGGATAGCGGTCGATGTGTGGAGTAATAGTAGTAGATGCAGAATCGTTCCGGTCTAATTGTCACGGATGGCCTATATACATGATCATGCCTAGATATTCTCATAACTATGCATTTTTCTATCAGTTGCTCGATACTAATTTGTTCACCCACCGTAGATTATGCTATCTTGAGAGAAGCCACTAGTGAAACCTATGCCCCCGGGTCTATTCTCCATTATATTATTCTCCCAACAACTAGCTATTTCTGTTGCCGTTTATTTTGCAATCTCTACTTTTCAATCTATACATCAAAAATACCAAAAATATTTATCTTATTATCTTTATCAGATCTCAGTTTTGCAAGTGGACGTGAAGGGACTGACAACCCCGTTATTGCATTGGTTGCAAGGTTCTTGATTGTTTGTGCAGGTACGAGGGACTTGTGTATAGTCTCCTACTGGATTGATACCTTGGTTCTCAAAAATTGAGGGAAATACTTATGCTACTTTGCTGCATCACCCTTTCCTCTTCAAGGGAAAACCAACGCATGCTCAAGAGGTAGCAGGGGTGGATGAACAGGACACCGTGGATGGTTGGTTGAACAGTAGCCGGTGGAGGGATGGATGAACTGTAGCCCGTGGATGAACTATAGCTGGTGGAGGTAGGAGGAAGACGCGGTGGATGAACAGTGTGGGTGGAGGCTGAAGGAAGTCGACAGTGGGTGAACAGTAGCCCGTGGAGTCCGGTTTTGCGGTACGCCACACCCCTCCAATGAACAGGTCCCCATTTCAAACATAGCGCTCCAACACAATTCTATTTCCTCCATTTTGCGGTACGCCACACACCTCCCGATGAACAGGATCCCTGTTTCGACCGTAGTGCTCCAACACAAGTCTGTTTCCTCCGTTTTGCGATACGCCACACCCCTCCCGATGAGCAGGACCCCCGTTTTGACCGTAGCCGGTCGAACAGAAGGCCGCTTCCTCCGTACTGCGGCACGCCAGACCCCGTTTCAGCTATTCCGTCCAAGCCGGTTGGCTCCCGTTGAACAGGACGCATTCTGACCCAGTATTTTGCCTCCCGATGAATTGGACATTGTTTATCCGTTCTGACCCTGTCGGTTGGCTGCCCGATGAATAGAATGCCATTGATGCTGTCAGTTGCCTCTCCATGTACATGAGCCCTGGTCGTACGTATGCACGAGTACACGCTCGAGACCCTGCCTGTACATACGTACATGGCCATATTTTTTGGCATGTGGTTGTACATACGTGTACACGGTTTAGAAGGGACTGGTTGAACTGCTATGTTGGGGGATCTACTACTACATGTGTTGCTGCTTGCTCGGCCATAGTTCATCATTGCAGAGAGACCGATCGACCAGTATGTACGTACACATTCGCAACAACGCTACGTATGCTTCGACCAGGTGGGTCATGGCTGGCAGGGAGGATAAGGAGGCACATCCTTGCATGTGAAGTTATTGATGGTGGGTCCAAGCTGTCAGGGGGGATTCATTTTTTTGTGCCTAATATGGAGGAACTTTCCTTGCGTCCAAAGATATAGCTGGTGGGTCCCAGCTGTCAGGGGGGAAAATGTTTTTTTCACAAAATATAGCTAAGCCAAAATACAGAGGCCCTTCTAGTAGGTCCCTGCTGTCAGGTGGAAGAATCATTATTTTGCGCGTAATAAGGAGGCACTTCCTTGCTGCGGCTGTGGACCTAGTTGTCAGCCTCTCCACCTATAGTCCTCTTTCGATGCAAGTCGTTCCTTGACCACGTTGACCACGCCGCACCGAGAACACCAAGGCAATGGACGATGGCGAGGCTTAGGAAGGGAATGACCCGGAGCCGAGGAAGACTCGACAGTTGTTTCCCACGCAGAGGGCGTACGAGGGTTTACTAGTTGGGCTGCAGTGCGAAGCTGCTGTCGCCGGAGAATAACAGCAGGTTTGGGTGAGTACAAGGATGGCTAGGGTAGTGATGGGAGTAGGGTGGGGCGGTGAGGCCTGCACGGCAGCAGAGCCGGCCATGGGAGGCAGGAGCCAGCAGCATGACTGGCACTGGTTTGGGCGGCTAGAGCAAGAAACCAGAGCTTGAAAAGCACTACGACCATTGGATGGACATCGTGCGGTTAATAGAGCTAGAATCGTTCATATTGACTAAGTTGACAAAGCCCTCCGTCCGCGTCAATTTAGTAAGCCCACAAGTCAACCTCCAACTATGGTGGGTCCTAGATAGCAGGGGGATTATTCAATTTTTGTGCGTAATAAGGAGGCACTTCCTTCCGTGTGAAGATATAGCTGGTGGGTCCAAGTTGTCAGTGGGAGGAACTTTTTTCGCGAAATACAAAGGCCCTTTCGATGAGTCCCTGCTATCAAGTGGAGGAATCATTATTTTGCGCGTAATAAGGAGGCACTTCCTTACGTGCGGCTGTGGACTGTCAGCATCTCCACGTACAGTCCTCTTCCGATGGATGTCGTTTGTTGACCACGTTGAACACGCTGCACCGAGAGCACCAGGGCGATGGATGATGGCGAGGCCTAGGAAGGGCACCACCCGGAGCCGGGGAAGACTCGGCAGTTGTTGCCCACTCGATGGGGAGTACGAGGGTTTACTGGTTCAGCTGCCATCGCCGGATAATAATAGGAGGTACGGGTGAGTAGAGGAATGGCCTGGCTAACGATGGAGTAGGGTGGGGTGGTGCGGCCTGCGCGGCAACACACCCATCCACGGGAGGAGGTAGCAGGTAGTCCCGTCGGCGCTGGTTTGAGAGGCTGGAACAAGAAGTGCAGAGATTGAAGAAGCACGGCGGCCGTTGGATGGACATCCAACAGTCACTACTCTCATGTGTTGACTAAGTTGACACGGCCTTGCGTGCACATCAACCTTTTTTTAAGAAAGCATACGCGTCAACCTATAGTAGGCGCACAAGTCAGGCTCAAATCTGTGGAAAACAGCATATAGCCCATCTGCCATTATTTCTAATAATTTACAGCCGATTTGCTAATTATTAAGGATTTTTTGAAGCCCATATTCTTTTTGTTAGTATTACAGCCCATATTGTGGCCACGGTTAAAATTTTCTAGGAAATTTTGCATATTTCGGTGCGGTCTAAACTGTTTTTAATCCCGAAATTTTGAGTCACGTTCAAACTAATTTAAAAATAATAAATTTATATCAATTTAAAATCCAACATAATTTTCCCCGGAAAAAAACAATTAAATTCAAAATGTCGAAATCTTTAAAAATGATATTTGAAACTAATTGCCGGTTTGCTGTAATTATAAATTTACATCCCATTTCTTACTACTTCATTTTCTGGGCAAGCGAATACATCACTCTCGTCTTGAAAGATTTGCAGCCCAGCAGGGCTGAGAAAGCAAGTAGGCCTCCGTTGCGTATTTCTTTAAAAAAAAGTAGAACTGGGCTAGCCATTTTTTGCAAGAAAAAAATACAACTGGGCTCATGATGTGATAAACATAAAATAAAACCATGGCTAGACGGGCCACAGCCCCCGCACAACCCCGTTGTGACCCTAATCCATCTCTAAAACTCGTAAATAACAAATGCTTGTTCCTAAAAAAGTAAATAATAACTACGCGACCTGCTGGGTCCCTGGTGTCAGCCGCTCATTGTGTAATTCTCTCGTTTATTGACGTTGACAATGGCGTGGGACCTAGATGCCCAACCATTTGGAGGAACCGTTTTTTGGTCTTGTAATAACGAGGCACTTGCTTCCGTACTGCCATGACCCTGGTGGGTCCATACTATCATCCTCACCACGTACAATCATCTCCTTATTCCTCTCGGTTGTTGACCACGTTGACAACGCCAAACGGTGGCACACCACGCACGACGAGCAAGCCAAGGCGGAGGACGACGGCGAGGCCTCAGACGGAATGAACAGGAGCCGTGGAAGATGCGCCAGTCTAGTCACATGCGGAGGGGAGTATGATGGTTGACTAGTTCGGGTGCGGGTGTGTGTTGGGGCTGACATCGCCGGAGAATAACAGGACGTGTGGGGGAAGAGAGGGATGGACTGGCCAACGTTTGAGGGTACAGTAGGGCGGCGGAGGTGTAGCTAGCCGTGGGAGGCTGGACCAGGCGGAACCGACGGGGTTGTTTGGTTTGGGCAGCTAGAGGAAGAAGAAAAGAGATAGAAGATACATGAGAGATGTTGGATGTCAATCCAACGGCTGGTAGGCAGAATCTTTGTTGACTAGTAAGTCGACACCACCTTGGATAGGCTTTTTCCTCATGGGTCCCAAATGTCACAATCCAAATCTGTCACGGCTATGCAGCCTTTCTTATGAAAATTAACAACCCATTTGGTGTGCTAGTTCAAAATAGGTTTGTGGGTGCTGGTGGGGGCTAATAACTTGGGTTCTGTAATGCACAGTGAGCTCAAGTAGCCGGCGAGGGTGATGTTATTTCCCTTGGTTGGGATTTGTTATAATATTTCTCTCTTAATTAAGCAAATGGCAAGCCATTTTCCTTGTTTCAACCAAAATATGATAGTCACAACCGAGTTGAAACACGGATTACAGACTGTACAAAAGAATAAGGGTTAATTGTTCATCAGGTTTAGACAAAATCCAGACTGAACATGCATGGCAATAACATCTAACCCAACCACTATTTTTGGCAGTCACAAACAAATGGGTTGGTCTGATCCATAAAATCAACATCGTGTGCCAAAAATTTTACTCCCATATGACGACAAGTTGTTGTAAATAGAAGCTGAGCACGTTCAGAAGCCCATTTGTCGACCTGAAAGTTCTTTTTTTGCTGTTGAACATATCTGAAAGTGCTAGTGATCGACTAGAGGGGGGTGAATAGGCGATTTTTATGGAAGTCTTCAAAACATGGAAGTTTCGAAGACAAACGATAGAAATAAACCTATTACCATGCAGCGGAAGGGAGACTACACTAGGCAAACCATAGTCAAGTATTCAATGAAGTGAAAGCACAATGACTAATAGCAGCTAGGCAGTAAAGATCAGGTAGGAAGATATTGTGAAGCCAATCAGAACAAGCAGTCACTCAGTGAAGACAAAAGATAATGCAATCATTCAATGACTTCACAAGGACCAACCGTAAGTAAAGGGAAGGGAAGGATGAAACCAGTGACTCGTTGAAGACAATGATTTGTTGGACCAGTTCCAGTTGCTGTGACAACTGTACGTCTGGTTAGGGAGGCTGAGATTCAACTCAGAAGACCTCGTCTTCACCTTATTCCCCTTGAGCTAAGGACACCCAGTCCTCGCCCAATCACTCTGGTAAGTCTTCAAGGTAGACTTCCAAACCTTCACAGACTTCGTTCACCGGCGATCCACAATGACTCTTGGATGCTCAGAACGCGACGCCTAACCGGCTGGAGGATTCACAGTCCTCAAGTGTAATAAGTCTTCAGATCACACAGACAGGAAGACTTAAGTGATGCCTAACACTCTTTGGCTCTGGGTGTTTAGGGCTTTATCCTCGCAAGGAATTCTCTCTCAAAGGCTTCGAGGTGGGTTGCTCTCAAACGACAAAAGCCGTACTCTAACTCTGAGCAGCCAACCGTTTATGGTTGTAGGGGGTGGGCTATTTATAGCCACTAGGCAACCCGACCTGATTTGTCCGAAATGACCCTTGGTCACTAAGGAACTGACACGTGTTCCAACGGTCAGATTTCAAACACACACGACAACTTTACTTGGGCTACAAGCAAAGCTGACTTATCCAACTCTGGACAAGATTTGCTCTCATAGTCTTCACTCGAAGACATAGGATTTTGGTTAAGCATCACTTCAGTCATTCTGACTGGTTCTCTTGGACCCCACTTAACAGTACGGTGGTTCCTATGACTCAACAAAGAAAAACACAGAACGACGAAACTGCTAAGTCTTCGCGCTCCATAGTCTTCACGCGATGTCTTCTCTTATCATAGTCTTCAATGTGAATGTCTTCACATACCACCTCTGACTTCAATGTCTTCATACATTTTTAGGGGTCATCTCTGGTAGGAAAACCGAATCAATGAGGGACTTCTACCTGTGTTATCCTGCAATTCTCACAAACACATTAGTCCCTCAACTAGGTTTGTCGTCAATACTCCAAAACCAACTAGGGGTGGCACTAGATGCACTTACAATCTCCCCCTTTTTGGTGATTGATGACAAACTAGTTGAAGTTTTCAACGGGGAATAAAATATGTGAAATTGTAAAGGATAGGTTATTGTCTTCATAAGTGGCAAAGGCTCCCCCTGAAGATGTGCATATAAGTAATTTGCTTTTGGTATGCAAATGCACATGGCAGGTTGTACTTGTGGAGATCCTCTTCAACTTATGATGACAATTTATCATGCATGAAAAGTATGTGAAGATAATGACATGCATAATGAAAAATGGACGTCTGCAAAATGATCTAAGTGCGGAATTTATCGTCGCACATGCGGAATTTATCATCGCATCACAGAAAGCAAATAAGTAGCAGACGACCATCGAGTTTGAGTGTTACAACTCAAAGAACCAAATGTATCAAAACACGAGAGTTGTAAACACTAGGCAAAATATAAAACCACCGCCCATATGGACCCGCTTGAAGACTATCAAACTCATATGCTTCTCCCCCTTTTGTCAGTAAGGACCAAAAAGGTTTGAAGACATAGAGCACCTACTCGTTCCCATGAGGAGTTGGTGAAGCAGCAGGGTCGTCGGAGTTGGTTGGCGGTGCAGATGAACTCGGTGCAGTGGTGATTCACGCCGAAGGTGGTGAAGTAGCATCGTCTTCATCATCGATGACACGTGCATTCACTGTTGCAGCAGAGGAGGAGAACTCAGAGTCTTCAAGAGACGGAGTTCGTCGCAACACAGTCCTTCTTGGAGGTGTTGAGTCAAACTTGAAGCGTTCAGAGAATCCATCCTCTTGAAGATCATCTTCAGAGCACATAAGCGTCAGCCCTTTCCATGTACGCCGACAGGTTTCTTGGGCAACAAAGGCATTCTTGGTGGCAAGGTTGTGAATCATGTTTACGTCCACCAAGAGGCTTTGCATTTGGCGCTTCAGCCAGTCATGATGCTTATCCTGTTTCTGATGAAGGGCAACCAGAAGCTCTCGGTCATTGAGAACACGGGATCGCTTCTTGGGCCGTTGTGCAATGGTGCTTTCAGTGGCTTCAGTGAGGGCACGATGAGGTGCACGGGTAGTACCAGCCAGAGGATAAACACGAGTGACTGCTGGGTCGCCTTCAATGTGTTGAGAGAAACTTTGCTTATCAGCATTCTGAAGACTAAGGGGCTCCTTGGCAGGCTCTGGATAGATGGCTTCAACTGACATATCGACGTCAGGCAGAAAGATCCGATGATTGCGAGCAGAGGGCTGATAGGTGACAGCTGAGTGTAGTTTGATCAGCCGCATAATCCATGGAGCGTAAAACTTCAAGCCAAAGAGATCAGATCCTGATGCAGCAAGTTGGCGGATGAAGAAGTCTTGTGCATTGAAGCTTTTGCCGTGAAGAATATGGAAGACCAAAGTCTTCATTGCACCTTCCATCTTTGCATGTGGAGAATGTCCTTTGATGGGCCAGAGAGTTCGCCTTATGATGTGATAGATAGTGCGTGGCAGATACTCAAGGTCTTCAACAAAGAACTCCTTAGGATATTCAGCATCTGGAGGCAAAGGCTTCATCATGCTAAGCATCTGACTCATGTTTGGTTCAGGCTTGTGAAAAATGCTCTCCATAGCTGCACTGTGAAGCTGACAACCAGGTTCATAAAGATCTCCTGGAGTGGGCAGACCAGTGAGCTCAATGATATCAAAGGCTTTGGCTTCATGATGAACATTGCCTATCATCCACTCAAGGACCCAAGTCTTCAGATCTCTATTGTAGCCACGAATATGAAGAGTGGCATAGAATTGGAGCAGCAATTCTTCGTTCCAGTGCTCCTTGTCAGTGACGAACGGCAACAATCCAGACTCTCTGAAGCAATCCAGAGCTTCTTCCAAACAAGGCAGACCAGTTATGGCTTCAGTGTCAAGACGCATATGTGGGAAAATGCGACCTTGATTGTACAGAATGCATGAGTAATAACTGCGCTGCTGATAGCTCCAGAACCGATCAGAAGATATTCTTGCCTTGGTGTAGGGGTTCTTGGCGCTATCAAAGAAGGTGTTGTGTGCCTTGAAGCCATTGATATTGAAAGATCCGGGTGCAGATGCAGTACCTGGAAACCTGGGCAACCTTGGCATTGGCTTCTGAACCTGAGGCCTGTGCTCAACGTGGATAGTCAAACTGAGGACCAGCAGCAGGCGGAGGAGTCAGAAAAGGCCATTTGACAGTGATAAGTTGGCCATAGTTGAATGCTTGCTCGATAGTGTGTGGCCTTGGTGGCGGAACAGGAGCAGTGGCATCAACAGAGGCATCAGGTTGCACATCTATTGCAGGTGCATCATTGGCTTCATTAGCTTCTGGAACATTGGTTGGTGCAAGCTCCACATTTGCTTCAGCCATGACTACGTCAATGGCGTCATTTGTGTTGGTGGTGGCAGCCTCAAGATTCTCAACCTCCACTTGATGAGCTGGAGGGTCGGTCATAGACACGTTCACTTCAGGAACAGCTTCTTCAGAGATTGGGGGTGTAGGGACACGATCTTCTTCTTGTTTGTCATCGGCTGATGCAGACGGATTGTCTTCAGCACCTTTGGCTTCAGACACGGAGACATTCATAGTCGGAGTGGCTTCTGGGAACACTTGACGTGCAATAGATTGGGGCACTTCTCCTTCTGGAACACTTGAAAGGGGGACTTGAGGCCTTGGTCCTTTGCGAAGCCTGCGTAACGCTGGCGACGCCTGTGGAGATGGAGTTGGCTGGGCCTCAAAGGCATCTTGTTCTTCTTGCACGGGTGGTGTGACTTGTTGTTGGGGAGTACTCGGGGTGTCTTGTTGTTGTGGGTGATCAGCCCATGATGCATCCTGAGCAATTGGCTTCAGAGGACGACCAATGCTGATGAGTTCGCTGTGCGTGAGCACAGGCGATGATACCAGTTGGTGCTCGATCTGAGGAAGAACTACATCATCTTCAACATTGTCATGGTGACCAATGTCTTCAGCAGAGGTGGGGTCAACTGCTGGAATGTGTTCAGCTTCATGAGCCTCTGTGGAAGCAGGCTCATGAACAATCAGTTGGCGCTCGTGGTGTTCAGATGCAGGGCGAACCATTGAGATAGGTTCAACAACTAAGGGCTCTGTGGGAGCAGCCCGATCCTTCTTGGTTTTGCGCTTCTTCTTAGAGGGAGCGACATCAGAAGCTTCAGGATTTTTCCTTTTTCTGGCTTCAGCCTCGGCAGTCCTCGTCTTCTTCAGTTCTGAAGCGGTTGACCTGACCTTTGGCTTCGAGCCAGTCATGCTGCTTGGGAAGACTATGCGAGGTTCTTCCTGCCTTGAAGGTGCAGATTGGTCAGTTGATGGCTTCTTCTTCTTTGCAGCCATTCTGGGGTCGATGCCAGGACGACCAAGAGCCTTGCGCTTCTCAGCCTCATTGTAGGCTTGCACACACTTGTCAGCCAGGCTCTTCATGCGCTCACGAGAACCTTTAGCTTCTTCACGCTTCTTGAGAAAGGCTTCCTTGAGCTCGTGCAGCATAATCTTGAAGTTTTTCACATCTTGCACACTGAGCTTGGCCATGTGCTTCTTGAACTGAGCTTTCTCATAGTCGATCTTTTGCTTCAGTTCAACGATGCGCTGACCTAGAGCTAGCTCAGAAGCAATGGCGCTAGTGAAGGCGACACTGAGGCCAATTGGAAGTTGCAGATCTTCAAAGCTGAGGTTGGACGTGTCAAACCACTCATCGATGAAGTTATGGATGATTGCCACATCAAAGAGAGGCAAATCATTGAAGATCTCTGCTTCTTCCTTGCTCTTGATTAGTTGCTCAAGAGCGTCATCTGCAAGATCTTCATCGCTGGACAGATCAATGTCGTCGTTGCGCAAAATAGCAGCAGCAGTCAGTTCTTGGCTGGGGGGTTGCAAGGGCATCTTTACTCTCGAGGGCTTGGAGATGCGTGACAAATCTTTAGACTGCACACTGTGTTCAGGAGGTGCAGTGGCCAGAGGCTTCGCCTGTAAGACCTTTGGTGCAGGAGCAGGTTTTGAAGCTTTAGGTTTCTTCAGTTTCTTTGGCTTCGGCGATGCAGGCGCTTCATCAGATTCAGCGTCATCTGCAGGCTCATCCACGGCTGTCCCTTGAACTATGATATTAGTGATGAGACCTTCCAGGTTGTAGAAGGGCCCAACAAGATTGGGTTCAGCTTCGCGGGTGCCATCGGCACAGGGAGCAGAAGGACCAGGGTTGAAGTCTAGTCCCAGTGACTTCTTGTTTTGCTTAGCCGAATTCTTGGCAAACTGGAAGTTGCGCTTGAACAGATTGTCGTCACGACACCATAGCAATTACGATGGGTCTGCATCCACAGACTGTGGTCCACTGACCATGCAGGGATAGAAGCCTTGTTCAATGGCTTCATCTCTGGACTTGGGTTGAAGATTTCTGTATAGAATGTCTCCCCATGGTCGTTTGATGGCATTCTTCTCAGCATACTCCTGGGTCACGAACCTGTACTTGAACCACTGTTCTGCCCAATATCTTCGAGTCCATTGGATTCGTGTCTTGCGCTGATTGTAATCCTCTTCTGGATCTGTCTTGTACATCTCTGAGAGGTCATCAGGCAGATCTCTTGATGTTCCCCCTCGACGTTGTCTGCCACCCTTCCTTGCTGATTTCTCTGTAGCCATGAACTTCAAATTGAATGGCTTCAACACGTTCAAAGGTTTCAAAGGCTTCCGCTTGTTGGTCAAACAAGAACTGGCTTCGGGAGAATTTATATGATGCTGTAAGAATTCTGCAAATGAATGCAGACTATGAGAACCAAGGGATTCTCCCACGGACATGTACCTGTGACAGCATTAAGGTGCGAGGGAAGGGGAAGAGGTCATATGCATTCTCAGAAGATTTTGAAGATAAATCAGTTTAGAAGACATTGACCTCATAGTGCGAAGACATTCACTCATAGATAGAGAGTTGATTCCAGATTTGTACGAATCCACGAATAAGTACAAGTGAGGAATCTAACTACTTTGTGAAGCATAAGTGAACATACTAGGCATATTATGAGATGCAGTATGAAATAGATCCAACTTGTGTGAACAGAAACTTCTTGTGGTAGAAAGTGATGAATCTATAGGATCAAAGGGGCCGTAAAAAGGAAGTTTTATTTACCACACAAAGAACTGCTAGACGGAGTGGGAGAGGAGGCCGAGTAGTTCGATCGTCCATGCCCTAACTTGGCGACGGAGGACACCTACGGCGACGGCGGAGAAGACGATGTCCGCGACCGGCGTGAAGACGGCGTCGGTGAGGTCGCGACAGCTAAGCGCTTCGTCGCCGGCGTCATCGAGGGCTAGCGGTGGCGCTAGGGTTTGTGCGAGAGTGGAAGAAAGGATAATGACTAGGGTGAGGCGTGTATTTATAGGGACAGGGACGGCACAATGTTATTACACAGGTGCCCCTGGCGATTCACATCTGAAGGACACGTGGCTATCATGCAACATATCGGAGGCTGTTCCACGTTCCCACGCACGCCTGGATTGTCAGGTGGTCGTTCCCACTTCTCTGGGTTTCAGGTGAAAGGATTTAGCATTGAAAACAGACTTAATGTTTGTCTCTGTATCTTCTGCTAACAAGGACACAGAGAAGATATTCGACAGTTTCAATAGAATGCATATGATTTGGAGAGATAGAGTTTGAGATAGAAAGCATAGAGAGGTTAGGGTCCGATCACATTCACTTAGTTCAAAAGATTCAACAAGAAGACATAGCTATAAGTGAATGCTGTAGAGGACAGAACACTAGTATATATATATATATATGTGTGTGAGAAAGACAATCAAATCAACATAGTGAAGATAATCATGAAGACAAGTTGAGATTGAAGCCAAACCAAATGTGAAGACATACCAAACGTAACGCCATGAGTGAAACACTTCAAACAGAAAAATTTGGTGGTGGCGTTACCCACCGTATAGGAAGTATTAGACCCAGACACGGCGCACAATTATCGTGGCGCTCCGAAGTCAAATTCCACATTAATGTATTCACACTTAGAATGTAAGTCTTCATTGATTGAAGATATACTTTACTTCGTGTGTTGCACATCTAAGTCATCAATATGCATAAGTGTTTGGATGTGTGCCTGATCACAGGACATTTGAGGATTCCAAGATATTTAGCTCACACCGTAACTTGCAAAACCTCTTCTCATCCAAGGGCTTGGTGAAGATATCTGCCAATTGCTCTTCAGTGTTGACGTGTATGATATCAATATCTTCTTTCACAACATGATCTCTGCGAAAGTGATGACGAATTTCAATGTGCTTTGTCTTCGAGTGCTGAACTGGGTTGTTGGCAATCTTGATGGCGCTTTCGTTGTCGCAGTAAAGTGGCTGATAGAGGCGGGGGTGTCCCGATCTTTCGATGAGATGATAACTATCGATTTGGTGGAGACGACTTTGACGATCTGACTACAAACATGCACGACGTTGCGCCTTAGCAATCGCTAAACCAATCTCCTGAGGTTACTGACGATGCCGAAAGCACGGTCAGCCTGACCACGAAGGTCTATTCCTGCAAGCAATCGAAGAACGAGCAAGAATATGATAAAGCAATCTGAATATTGCAAATATATATGAGGTATTGATAATGGTGGGGATCCGGAAGCGGTCTTGGTCTGGTCGTTGGACACAAATGAAGTACACGAAGTTGCAATGGCTAACTTTTAACTAAACAAATCCCAAGGAAAAGCTACTAGATGGATCTACTTATATAGGAGCAAGGGGTGGCGGCCAAGGAGGTGGGAGGACGTCCCAAGGCAGCCTAAAACTAACCTAGGTCGTACAAGGCCAATGGGCCCAAGTGGAGGTGATGTAACACCTTTGGACTTGTAGTTTGACTCGGATTCTGCTGCAGCATCAGATTGTTTCGTCCATAACTCAACGCTCCGGACGAATTTGAAGGTGATTCCAATTGGGTTGGAAAGTGCACGAAATCTAGTTTCCAACAAAAAAAGAATCACCCAATTCGGAGTCCGTATGAAAAACTTGTGTGCGTTTTGAGTCAGGTATGTCTGTGCAGTCCGAATCTGAATCCAGAACGTGAGAGACTTGGACTCTATCTTCTCTTGGGCCAAAAGTGACGTGAGAGAACTTTTTGAACAGCAAATAAACATCTCTTTCTTCCTTATCTTCATATGTGGATTGTACAAATGTCCCATACACCTGCAATTAGACAAAACACAAAAGTGTGTGAAGTATTTTTGTTCTGGATAACATAAATAGATTATTGAATAGTTTGCACTAGAAATCACCTGACAAATATGCATATATGCAATATTTTTGGTCATATCCAAGGTAGTCATGTCCTCATCATCCTCCCCTTCTTGAAAATAAAGCCGTCCTCGGCGTTGCTTAATCTGAAATGTGGCTAACAAAAGAGACAAGGTGTACATGTTGTATATGTATATGTCATCCATTTTTACTTCCCTTGATTTTTGCATATATGACACATGAATAGATGAGTAACTTGCATAGTTCATAAAATCTAAAGCCAAAAAATTAGCACAAGAAGTAGAAGGCATGAAAATATTGCAACTCAGTTTGCACATATAAGTGAAGCTCTTATTCATTTCAAAAGATTGACAATGTTCATCATTAAACCATCCCAACATTGGTGAATAAACCTTACTTGCATCAAATTTACATGCTACAACATGCTTAAATAAGCAAACATGCAATAAGTCATTGGACACAGAATCATCACCAAGATTAGAGGTCATATCAAAATGATTAAACATTAGTTCTTTTGCATCAACAGTTAATTCAATGGGTGCACTCAAAATTGTTGATATTTCAGTTGTTTGATCACATGACGCATTCATGACAGTAACAAGAGTCTCTAAAATAGGTGGTGTGCTCAAATCAACAGGTAACTCAACACATGATGCATTCAAGTTAACTAGGCATGCTTCATTCTCATGTGAAGTTATATCATCAAGACCTTTACTGTTACCTCGCAGAGATGTAGCTGATGTAGGTACGGACGTTGACAATGTACCATACTCTTGAGATGATATCGCGCTCACAATCCGAGGTGGGGCTGCTCTAGTAGGTGCAATAGTGGAGTAACCAACCGGCGGTGGTGAGCATGAACTGGAATAGTAGTTGTTGTAGTCACCCAATGCATCCTCCTGTATTTGTCTCTCAAAGGTACAAGCACGGACATACATACCAGTAATGCAACGAGGAATATACTGAAATCTTGCCTGAATATCATGGTTCAAACCACCAAAAAATCTATTCATTGTATCATCCTCAGATTCTTCTATGTCACAATGATGCATATAAGATTTGAACTCTTGGTAGTAAGCATGAACAGTGTTACTGCCTTGTTTTAATTGCTCCAATTTGCGAAGCAATTCACGACGATAGTAAGGAGGAAAAAATTGTTGTCTCATTACAGCTTTCAAAACTTTCCAAGTTGTGGGTTGGTTATCAATGTTTTTCTTACAATGTACACTCCACCAAACAGAAGCAAAACCAGTAAATGCTCTAGTGGTAGCTCGTACTCTCTCAAGTTCAGAAAAATCATGGTGACTAAAAACTTGTTCTACTTCAAGCTCCCAAGCTAGATAAATAGCAGGATTAAATCTACCCTCAAATGATGGTAAAGAGATAACCTGACCATATGCTTGTGTGTGTTGTCCCAACTCTCGTGATGGTGAAGATGTGTCCGTCATCCAAGAACTTCTATCTCTGGAACCTGTCATGATTAGTAGAAACAAGAAACAAAATTCGAGAATAATGTTCCTATGAACTACTAGGATGTGGTTGTAAAGTGCTCACAGTAAAGCAAATATCAATATCTTACAAGTTCTTACCATGCGGCAGGTGGTGACAGGCAACCAGCGGTGTCAAGTAACTCTGAAGATTGTGTAAAGCGATTGCCAGGGGAACGTACGTATACACGGTGTAGAAATATGTGGAGCTGGGTTGGCTATATATGGTAGCAAAAGATTAGCAATAATCAATTCAAAGATGCAATGTTGAATAAACGCTCAACGACGGTACTGTGCTGGTCCTAGGCTAGACCGGACTAGAGACGCGAGCCTAGAACACTAATGAGGTCACGGCGTAGCACAACTAGCATCAATGAAGGATACTAAGTAGCTCTTGACAGCAAGATATAAGTGAAGATCACAACGGCAGTGAAGATAATGATGAAAAACAACTGCCAAGCAGGATATACAACAACTCTCTCTCCAACTTTCCTCTTGAAAAGTTTGAGCCAATTTTCTGATAAATTCTTTCAAAGAATGCTACTAACTCAAGCTTTCCAATGCAAAAAGAATCACTCAATTCCGAGTTGATATGAGGAGTCAAAGAATTCTAAAACTGGCCTGAAAAATTGGAACAAGCTGTGTTCACGAACTTCAGAGGGCAAAAAGACCTATTTAGAAGCCGATTTTGAGGTGTCAAATATTGAACTAGCTTCTGCAACTATTTAGATGCGGCTCGTCGCTAGCTTCAATTTGAGTACTCACGGAGCCAAAACGGACTTCGTATGAGGAAGATACACCTGTTTTACTGAACAGTGCGCAAAACAGATTCCAATCCGAATTCAGGTACGAGATTGATTCTAGATAGATCCGATTTTTTTCTTCTCTCTTTTTTTTCTCACGCTTTTTTTTTTCTTCTCTCTTTCTTTTTTTCCTTTTTCTCTTTTTTCTCTATCTTTTTTTTGTCCCTCTTTCCAAGACAAACTAGATAAGATGCAGATTGGATCAGGCGAAGATGTGAATGACCTCAACTATGATTATGACAATGAACAGTGCGTAGCATGTGGTGGAAATTAATAGCTGGGATGGTGGACAGCGGAAGGGATAATGATGCAGCGGCGGCGTGACTAATGTGAACAGAACTCGAAACTCTAAAGGAACTAGACACTAAGACCAGCAACTGACACGACGATGCAACCGATAATTCAACTATGCAAGCAATGAATAGAAAATTGCAAAGGCTCAGACTGGCTTGGATAAAGGATGAATAGATCTAACTTTTTTTGTGTGGCTTTTTCTTGGACAATAGGTAAGAAAATAAATCTAATCTAGGAAAACTGGAAATTCTCACCGAGCAACCTGAAAACTGATACCACTTGATAGAGGCGGGGTGTCCCGATCTTTCGATGAGATGATAACTATCGATTTGGTGGAGACGACTTTGACGATCCGACTACAAACGTGCACGACGTTGCGCCTTAGCAATCGCTAAACCAATCTCCTGAGGTTACTGACGATGCCGGAAGCACGGTCAGCCTGACCACGAAGGTCTATTCCTGCAAGCAATCGAAGAACGAGCAAGAATATGATAAAGCAATCTGAATATTGCAAATATATATGAAGTATTGATAATGGTGGGGATCCGTAAGCGGTCTTGGTCTGGTCGTTGGACACAAACGAAGTACACGAAGTTGCAATGGCTAACTTTTAACTAAACAAATCCCAAGGAAAAGCTACTAGATGGATCTACTTATATAGGAGCAAGGGGTGGCGGCCAAGGAGGTGGGAGGACGTCCCAAGGCAGCCTAAAACTAATCTAGGTCGTACAAGGCCAATGGGCCCAAGTGGAGGTGATGTAACACCTTTGGACTTGTAGTTTGACTCGGATTCTGCTGCAGCATCAGATTGTTTCGTCCACAACTCAACGCTCCGGACGAATTTGAAGGTGATTCCAATTGGGTTGGAAAGTGCACGAAATCTAGTTTCCAACAAAAAAAGAATCACCCAATTCGGAGTCCGTATGAAAAACTTGTGTGCGTTTTGAGTCAGGTATGTCTGTGCAGTCCGAATCTGAATCCAGAACGTGAGACACTTGGACTCTATCTTCTCTTGGGCCAAAAGTGACGTGAGAGAACTTTTTGGACAGCAAATAAACATCTCTTTCTTCCTTATCTTCATATGTGGATTGTACAAATGTCCCATACACCTGCAATTAGACAAAACACAAAAGTGTGTGAAGTATTTTTGTTCTGGATAACATAAATAGATTATTGAATAGTTTGCACTAGAAATCACCTGACAAATATGCATATATGCAATATTTTTGGTCATATCCAAGGTAGTCATGTCCTCATCAGTGGCACTTGCTTCAGATGAATGCCATAGTCTTTGAGTGTTTGCTTCATCCATAGAAGCTGAGCACAGCAAGATCCAGCAACAATGTATTCAGATTCAGCAGTGGAGAGAGATACACAGTTCTGCTTCTTTGAAGACCAACATACAAGTGATCGTCCCAGAAAATGACATGTGCCTGATGTAGACTTGCGATCCACCTTGTCACCAGCATAATCAGCATCCGAGAATCCAACCATATCAGACTCTGAGCCCTTTGGATACCATAATCCTAATGTTTGGGTGTGAGCCAAATATCGAAGAATTCGCTTCACAGCTAAGTGATGTGATTCCTTTGGTGCCGCTTGGAATCGAGCACACATGCAAACACTAAGAATAATATCTGGCCTAGATGCACATAGATAAAGTAAAGAACCAATCGTGGAGCGGTATACCTTTTGATCAAACTCTTTACCATTGTCGTCGGGACCCAGATGATGTTTGGCTGGCATTGGCGTCGTGAAGCCTTTGCAGTCTTGCATCCCAAATTTCTTCGGGCAATCTTTGAGGTACTTCTCTTGAGATATGAAGATGTTGTTGCGTTGCTGACGTATTTGAAGACCAAGGAAGAACTTCAGCTCGCCCATCATGGACATCTGATATTGCTCTTGCATCATATATCCAAACTCGTCAATGTATTTCTGATTGGTGCAGCCGAAGATAATGGCATACACATATATTTGGCACACAAACAGTTCACCATCATATGTCTTCGTGAAGAGAGTGGGGTCGAGGGAACCAGGTTTGAATCCTTTACTCTTCAGGAAGTATTTGAGTGTGTCATACCAAGCCCGAGGGGCTTGTTTGAGGCCATACAGTGCCTTGTTGAGCTTGTACACCATGTCAGGATGTTTTGGATCTTCAAAGCCAGGTGGTTGTGCAACATACACTTCTTCGTCAATCTTGCCATTGAGAAAAGCGCTCTTCACATCCATTTGATACAGAAGAATGCTATGATGATTTGCATAGGCCAGCAGTATGCGTATGGCTTCAAGTCTAGCCACAGGAGCAAATGTTTCATCGAAGTCAATCCCTTCAACTTGAGTGTACCCTTGAGCAACGAGACGAGCTTTGTTTCTGACAACTTGACCATGCTCATCTTGCTTGTTGCGATATATCCATTTGGTGCCTATTATATTGTGCTTGCGAGGATCAAGACGCTTAACCAGTTCCCATACATTATTCAGCTCAAACTGTTGAAGCTCTTCTTGCATAGCTTGAATCCATTCAGGTTCCATGAAGGCTTCTTCAACTTTCTTGGGTTCAGATATTGAGACGAATGCGAAGTGCCCACAGAAATTTGCTAGCTGTGTTGCCCTTGAACGAGTGAGTGGACCTGGTGCATTGATGCTATCAATTATTTTCTCAATCTGTACTTCATTTGCAACACGAGGATGTACAGGACGAAGATTTTGCTCTTGCTGATCATTGTCATCATTAGAAGGATTATCTTCAGGCTGAGCATTGTCTTCTGTTTGATCAGGTGCGGAGATGATAAGTTCCTCTTCAGGCTGAGATTCAGATGGTATGATTTCCCCAGTTCCCATAAGTTTGATTGATTCACTGGATGGAACTTCATCTAGCACGTTTGGCAAGTGCTCTCCTTGTGAGCCATTAGTCTCATCGAACCGCACATCCACTGTTTCAACCACTTTATAGTGAAGAGGTTGAAGACTCTGTAGGAGTGCGAATCCTTTCCATATCCAAGCATAAAACCCTCATGTGCTTTTGGTGCAAATTTTGAAGTGTGATGTGGATCCTTGATCCAGCACCTGGCACCAAATACTCTGAAGTAACTGACATTTGGCTTCTTGCCAGTAAGGAGCTCATAGGATGTCTTGTTGAGAAGCTTGTGAAGATAAACACAGTTGATGATATGGCATGCAGTATCAATGGCTTCAGGCCAGAACTTTCTTGGAGTCTTGTATTCATCAAGCATCGTCCGGGCCATCTCAATAAGTGTTCTGTTCTTGCGTTCCATGACGCCATTCTGCTGCGGTGTGTACGGAGCTGAGAATTCATGTGTAATGCCCAACGTATCAAGATAAGTGTCTAGACCAGTGTTCTTGAATTCAGTGCCATTGTCACTTCTGATGTGCTTGATCTTGACGCCATAGTTGTTCATGGCTCGATTGGCAAAGCGTCTGAAGACATCCTGCACTTCAGTCTTGTAGAGGATTATATGTACCCAATTATATCTTGAATAATCATCAACAATGACAAAGCCATAGAGACAAGCAGTAGTAGTAAGAGTTGAGTAATGAGTGGGACCGAAAAGGTCCATGTGGAGCAGTTCGAAGGGTTGAGTCGTTGTCATGATTGTCTTCGAGGGATGCTTGGCCCTCGTCATCTTTCCTGCTTCACAGGCACCGCATAAGTGATCCTTCTTGAATTTGACGCCCTTGATGCCTATGACATGCTTCTTCCTTGCAAGGGTGTGGAGGTTCCTCATGCCAGCATGCCCTAGCCTCCGATGCCAGAGCCAGCATTCAGAAGCTTTTGCTAGAAGACATACGGCAAGTTGTGGTCCTGCTGAGAAATCTACCACGTATAAATCATCTTTCTGATACCCTTCAAACACTAGAGACTTGTCAGATTCCATTAGAACAAGGCAACGATATTTTCCAAACATCACAATCATGTTTAAATCGCAAAGTATGGAGACAGACATTAAGTTGAAACCAAGGGATTCAACAAGCATGACTTTATCCATGTGTTGATCCTTTGAGATTGCAACTCTACCTAGACCCAATACCTTGCTTTTACCAGTGTCAGCAAATGTGATGTGACTTTTGTCAGATGGACGTAAGGTTGAGTCCATAAGAAGGCTTCGCTTGCCAGTCATGTGATTAGTACACCCACTATCAATAATCCATTCTGAAGCAGCTGGTGTCATACCCTACAGTGCAATTAGGGGGATAGGCTTCACGAAGAGAATTGTGAAGCATAAACATTTGATGAGCAAGTGGATTATGAAAGATTAGATCGAGGTTAGGATTGATAGGGCAAGTGGCAAGCGACTCAGGAACAAAATACATAATAAGGCCATTTGGGCATTTGATCTTGCACCCTACAAGATGTTTAAGGTCCCCAGCAATAGCTTCCGACGATTTTGGTTTTCGGCTGGAGACCTTTCCCTACAAAAGAGAGTTAAGCTTTCTTAGCCACCCACATCTTCATGGGTGGCTTCGAAGCAATGAGTCTAAGTGCAGCATCTGAGAATTTTGGCTTTGGAGCCCTAGCAAAATGTCTTGCAGGTGGACAATAGTACTCATAAGGATAAGCAGAATAGTTTTTGGTCTTATGAACATGGCGGTTTGATGAAACGCGCTCATATTCATAGGCCTGAGTAAAGTTTCCCTACAAAACATTTGCGTTAGTGCGACTCAGGTGAGTCCTCTGTCTGTATGAAGCCTTTGGGCCGTAAGAAGCATGTGGTCTGGGGTTTGTCTTCTTCACTTGTGGTGTCATGACGATATTCACAGGAAGATTCTCCAAACACCTTTTCGGCACCCAGACCTTCTTCATAGGCGGCCCATTCCTGCAGTTAGTACCAATATACCTGGCAAACACTTCACCATTCTGATTCTTAAACAGTTTATAGTTTGCATCAAAGGATTCATCAATAACAATGGGATTAGCACAAGTGAAGCCAGATAGGGTGGATGGATCCGCTGAAGGCTCCTTTGCAGCAACCCATGTGGTTTTGGGGTACTTCTCAGGTTTCCAGTAAGAGCCATCAGCATTCATTTTCCTTTCAAACCCAACACCCTCTTTCCTAGGGTTTCGGTTCAGGATCTGCCTTTTGAGGACATCACATAGTGTTTGATGCCCTTTGAGACTTTTGTACATCCCTGTTTCAAGCAGTGTCTTCAACCTAGCATTCTCATCAGCAATAGTAGTGGTATCCTCAGCAGAGGGGTTAGTTACCACATCAACAGTTGAAGATATTGCAACAGTAGCAGCAGTAGAACATTCAGCAACAGAAGTAGCGTTACCATGCTCGATGCATTTAAGACATGGTGGTTCAAATCCTTCCTAAGCTGAACTGATCTGTTCGGCGTGAAGTGACTCGTTTTCCTTTTGAAGATCTTCATGAGCCGCTCTCAATTTCTCAAGATCTTGCTTCCTTTGAAGATAAACATAGGAAAGCTTTCATGAGTTGTTGAGAGCGTTTCATGACGACTTTCAAGTTCTTCATACTTAACGTGAAGATTTTTTATGTCTTCAATTAAGGACTGAGATCGAGTCATTTCAGTGTCTAACAGATCATCGCTTTTGTCTAACAGTTTTTGAATATGTTCCATAGCTTTCTGTTGTTCAGTTGCAATTTTAGCAAGTGTTTTGTAGCTGGGTTTGGAACCACAATCAGAGTCATCTTCACTAGATGTTTGATAGTGAGTAGTGCGTGTGTTTACCTTGGCACCGCGTGCCATGAAGTAGTAGGTAGGAGCGGAGTAGTCCTTGTCATTTGCATCGGTGTCGGTGATGAAGTCATTGTCTTCAATGTTGAAGATGGACTTGGCAACGTATGTTGTAGCCAGACTCGCAACGCCAGAATGAGACTCCTCCTCAGACTTCACCTCCGCCTCCTTAGAAGCGGACTCCTCCTCTGAATCCATTTCCTTGCCAATAAACGCACGTGCCTTGCCAGATGAGCTCTTCTTGTGTGATGAAGACTATGAGGAAGACTTGGAAGAAGACTTTGAGTATTTCTTCTTCTTCTTGTCGTCAGAGGCATACTCCTTGCTCTTCTTCTTCTTGTTGTTCTCATTGTCCCACTACGGACACTCAGAGATGTAGTGGCCAGGTTTCTTGCACTTGTGGCATGTTCTCTTCTTGTAATCATGAGCAGAAACTTCATCATTCCTGGCCAGGCAAGTGACTTGCATGTCATCCCCCTAGAAGGATGGCGAGTCCCTGCGTAAGTACATACAAAGATTTAGCCGTGTGCAGTACACCATCCCAGATGTTCATCCCACCGCTGTCATCAGTGTGTTCCATCAGAACATACGCAATCGTAAGATGCGTGAAGAGCTGGCAATGAGCAAGGTCAAGGATGTAGCCGAACTTTATGTTCTGGCAGATAGATGTGCTCGGGCTGAGGAAGGAACTACCCCGGCGAGGACGCGGGTGCGGAAACCGACTCCACGGACGAAGACGCCGCCGCCCCAACAAAGAAGGGTCGGCGCCGCAACAGGAAGCGTAAGGGCAAGACTGTGCTTGCCGTTGAGGGATCCGGTGACCCCGGTGCCGCCAAGAAGGCCAAGGCTGACGATCCCGGCAAGGAGGTTGCTGGGTGTGCCGCCTGCGGGGCCTTGGCGGCCGCCGACAAGCCAGGTGGCTCCGACAAGCAGTACTGCAATATCCATCGCACCAAGGGCCATGACCTCCAGAACTGCCGACAGGTTGAGATGCTTGCAGAAAAGCAGAAGGCTAAATATGAAAGGTGGAACAAGCAGAAGCATTAGGATGGTGCTGAGGGGTCCTACAAGAAGCGTGGCGGCCAGGGAGGTCGCCGCGGCAAAGATAATCAACAAGAGAGGCCCGCTCGGAGCCGCGATGAGGAGGAAGATGATGATCACGGCGAGGACGACGAGTCCAGAGAGCATGAGTTCCAGAAAGCTACAGAGGCCATGTGTGTCGATGGTGGCACCTCATTACACACCTCTCACCGCCAACTAAAACAGTGGGCACGAGAGGTCACTGCGACGGAGCCATCGTTCGATGCCCAAAAGCCACTGAAGTGGTCCCGCACGCCCATCATTTTTGACACGGAGGATCACCCTAATCGCACAACTGCGGTCGGGTGTTTTCCTTTTTTGGTTTCACCAATAATACTGATAGAGGCGAGGGTGTCCCGATCTTTCGATGAGATGATAACTATCAATTTGGTGGAGACGACTTTGACAATCCGACTACAAACGTGCACGACGTTGCGCCTTAGCAATCGCTAAACCAATCTCCTGAGGTTACTGACGATGCCGGAAGCACGGTCAGCCTGACCACGAAGGTCTATTCCTGCAAGCAATCGAAGAACGAGCAAGAATATGATAAAGCAATCTGAATATCGCAAATATATATGAGGTATTGATAATGGCGGGGATCCGTAAGCGGTCTTGGTCTGGTCGTTGGACACAAACGAAGTACACGAAGTTGCAATGGCTAACTTTTAACTAAACAAATCCCAAGGAAAAAGCTACTAGATGGATCTACATATATAGGAGCAAGGGGTGGCGACCAAGGAGGTGGGAAGACGTCCCAAGGCAGCCGAAAACTAACCCTAGGTCGTACAAGGCTCATGGGCCCAACTGGAGATGATGCAACACCTTTGGGCTTATAGTTTGACTCGGATTCTGCTGCAACGTCAAATTGTTTCGTCCGTAACTCAACGCTCCGGACGAATTTGAAGGTGAATCCAATTGGGTTGGAAAGAGCACGAAATCTAGTTTCCAACAAAAAATGAATCACCCAATTCGGAGTCCGTATGAAAAAGTTGTTGGCGTTTTGAGTCAGGTATGTCTGTGCAGTCCGAATCTGAATCCAGAACGTGAGAGACTTGGACTCTATCTTTTCTTGCCCCAAAAGTGACGTGAGAGGACTTTTTGAACACAACCTAAACTTCTCCTTTTTCCTTATCTTCATATGTGGATTGTACAAATGTCCCATACACCTGCAATTAGACAAAACACAAAAGTGTGTGAAGTATTTTTGTTCTGGATAATATAAATAGATTATTGAATAGTTTGCATTAGAAATCACCTGACAAATATGTATGTATGCAATATTTTTGGTCGTATCCAAGGTAGTCATGTTCTCATCATCCTCCCCTTTTTGAAAACAAAGCCGTCCTCGGTGTTGCTTAATCTGAAATGTGGCTAACAAAAGAGACAAGGTGTACATGTTGTATATGTATATGTCATCCAGTTTAACTTCCTTTGATTTTTGCACGTATGACACATGTATACATGAGTAACTTTAATAGTTCATAAAACCTAAAGCCAAAAAATTATCACAAGAAGTAGAAGGCATGAAAATATTAGAACTCAGTTTGCACATATAAGTGAAGCTCTTATTCATTTCAAAAGATTCGCAATGTTCATCATTAAACCATCCCAACTTTGGTGAATAAACCTTACTTGCATCAAATTTACATGCAACAACATGCTTAAATAAGCAAACATGCAATAAGTCATTGGACACAGAATCATCACCAAGATTGGAGGCCATATCAAAATGATTAAACATTAGTTCTTTTGCATCAACAGTTAATTCAATGGGTGCACTCAAAATTGTTGATATTTCAGTTGTTTGATCACATGACGCATTCATGAAAGTAACAAGATTCTCTAAAATAGGTGGTGTGCTCAAATCAACAGGTAACTCAGTACATGACGCATTCAAGTTAACTAGGCATGCATCATTCTCATGTGAAGTTATATCATCAATACCTTTACTGTTACCTTGTGGCAAAGATGTAGCTGATATAGGTACGGACGTTGACAATGTACCATACCCTTGAGATGATGTCGCGCTCATAATCCGAGGTGCAATAATGGAGGAACCCACCGGCGATGGTGAGCATGAACTGGAATAGTAGTTGTTGTAGTCACCTAATGCATCCTCCTGTATCTGTCTCTCAAAGGTACAGGCACGGACATACATACCAGTAATGCAACGAGGAATATACTGAAATCTTGCCTGAATATTATGGTTCAAACCACCAAAAAATCTATTCATTGTATCATTCTCAGATTCTTCTATGTCACAATGATGCATATAAGATTTGAACTCTTGGTAGTAAGCATGAACAGTGTTGTTGCCTTGTTTAAATTGTTCAAATTTGCGAAGCAATTCACGACGATAATAAGGAGGGAAAAATTGTTGTCTCATTACAGCTTTCAAAACTTTCCAAGTTGTGGGTTGGTTATCAATGTTTTTCTTACAATGTACACTCCACCAAACAGAAGCAAAATCAGTAAATGCTCTAGTGGCTGCTCGCACTCGCTCAAGTTCAGAAAAGTCATGGTGACTAAAAACTTGCTCTACTTCAAGCTCCCAAGCTAGATAAGTAGTAGGATTAAATCTACCCTCAAATGACGGTAAAAAAATAACCTGACCATGTGCTTGTGTGTGTTGTCCCGACTCTCGTGATGGTGAAGATGTGTCCGTCGTCCAAAAACTTCTATCTTCAGAACCTGTCATGATTAGTAGAAACAAGAAACAAAATTCAAGAATAACGTTCCTATGACCTACCAGGGTGTGGTGGTACAGCGCTCTGATACCACTTGATAGAGGCGAGGGTGTCCCGATCTTTCGATGAGATGATAACTATCAATTTGGTGGAGACGACTTTGACGATCCGACTACAAACGTGCACGATGTTGCGCCTTAGCAATCGCTAAACCAATCTCCTGAGGTTACTGACGATGCCGGAAGCACGGTCAGCCTGACCACGAAGGTCTATTCCTGCAAGCAATCGAAGAACGAGCAAGAATATGATAAAGCAATCTGAATATCGCAAATATATATGAGGTATTGATAATGGCGGGGATCCGTAAGCGGTCTTGGTCTGGTCGTTGGACACAAACGAAGTACACGAAGTTGCAATGGCTAACTTTTAACTAAACAAATCCCAAGGAAAAAGCTACTAGATGAATCTACTTATATAGGAGCAAGGGGTGGCGGCCAAGGAGGTGGGAGGACGTCCCAAGGCAGTCTAAAACTAACCCTAGGTCGTACAAGGCTCATGGGCCCAAGTGGAGATGATGCAACACCTTTGGGCTTATAGTTTGACTCGGATTCTGCTGCAACGTCAGATTGTTTCGTCCGTAACTCAACGCTCTGGACGAATTTGAAGGTGAATCCAATTGGGTTGGAAAGAGCACGAAATCTAGTTTCCAACAAAAAAAGAATCACCCAATTCGGAGTCCGTATGAAAAAGTTGTTGGCGTTTCGAGTCAGGTATGTGTGTGCAGTCCGAATCTGAATCCAGAACGTGAGAGACTTGGACTCTATCTTCTCTTGCCCCAAAAGTGACGTGAGAGGACTTTTTGAACACAACCTAAACTTCTCCTTTTTCCTTATCTTCATATGTGGATTGTACAAATGTCCCATACACCTGCAATTAGACAAAACACAAAAGTGTGTGAAGTATTTTTGTTCTGGATAATATAAATAGATTATTGAATAGTTTGCATTAGAATCACCTGAAAAATATGCATGTATGCAATATTTTTGGTCGTATCCAAGGTAGTCATGTCCTCATCAAATACGCAACCTCAAGGTGACAAAAGTGCAGGTTGACGGTGGGGCCGGTTTGAACTTGATCTCTCCCGCTGTGATCAAGAGGCTGCAGATTCCTAATGGAGATCTCGAGGAGACGGACACGTTTCAAGGGGTCAACCCGGGAAGGAGCCAGCCAAAAGGAAAAATCACGCTGCCTGTTACGTTTGGGGGCAAGCTGAACTATAGGACAGAGAAGATCATTTTCGATGTCGCCGAGATCCCCTTGCCATACAATGGATCCTTGGCTACCCATCATCACCGTCCCCTCTGACAAGAAAGACGCGCTCATCTGCGCCGACCAACTCTACCGAGAGGCAGTTGCAGCAACTGCCGCCAAGGCACTTGCTCCTGCCGCTCAAGCCCCGTGAAGGAAGAAGGCCGGCAAGACCTCTACCGGCAAGACCCCTTCCAGCGAGACCTCTTCCGGCAAGACCTCTTGCACCCACTCCGGCAAGCGCACCTCTTCGGAGTGCTGCGCTCCCGTTGAGGACGTGCCAGAGAGCTCCACCGGCAAGAGCAAGAAGTCCAAGGCTACACCACCAGAAACCAAGAAAGGTGTCCGTCAAGGAGGACGGGGCTTTCGTTATAAGCTCCACCCTTGACAGCAAATAGGAAAGCACGCTCGTCGCCTTCATGCGGGCGAATGTTGATGTGTTTGCATGGCAAGTATCCAACATCCTTGGCGTTCCCAACGAGGTGATTGAGCACCATCTTGCTGTCTGCCCTCATGCACGGCCCATCAAGCAAAAGGTCAGGAAGCAAGCTTTGGAGCGACAAGAGTTCATCATCGAGGAGAGCAGGAAGTTGGAGGCGGTAGGCCTGGTTAGAGGAGTGCTCCACCCTACATGGTTGGCCAATCCAGTGGTGGTGCGTAAGGCAAATGGGAAATGGAGGCTGTGTATTGAGTACACGAATGTCAATAAAGCATGTCCAAAGGATCCTTTCCCTTTGCCATGCATCAACCAGATTGTGGACTCCACTGCCGGGTGTGACCTGCTGTCATTCCTCGACGCTTATTCAGGATACCACCAGATCTTCATGATGAAGGAAGACGAAGAAAAAACCGCGTTCATCACCCCATGTATTACATACTGTTTTGTACGAATGCCTTTCGGGTTGAAGAGCGATGGTTCAATGTTTTCCTGAGTAGTCCAGATTGGTTTTGAGCCCCAGCTACATAGAAATATGGAAGCTTATATGGACGACATAGCGATCAAAACCAAGGACAGTTCCACGCTCATGCAAGATTTAGAAGAAACATTTGCAAATCTGCGCAAGATCAACCTCAAGCTCAACCCAGAGAAGTGCATGTTCGGTGTCCCCTCCGGAAAACTTCTTGGGTTCTTTGTGTCTGAATGCAGAATCGAAGCAAATCCCGACAGGATCAAGGCAATCGAGTAGATTGAGGCGCCAAAACGGGTCAAAGATGTCCATAGGCTCGCCGGCTGTGTTGTTGCCCTGAGTAGGTTCATCTCCAAATCTGCTGAGCGCGCCCTCCCCTTTTTCAAAGTTTTGAAAAAGGTGGGTCCAGTAAAGTGGACTCCGAAGGAAGAGGCAGCGCTGCAAGATTTGAAGAGGTACCTCTCCTCCATGCCAATACTAGTCGCGCCTAAACCACAAGAGTCGTTGCTGCTGTACTTAGCAGCAACGAATCAAGTGGTCATTGCTGCGCTGGTGGCACAGAGGGAACTTGAGGAAGAAGCATCAGTAGCAGCAGAGCCATCGGATGGCGGGCCGGGGCCCTCCCCGACAGAGTGTGGCGCCGGCAAGGCGGAACCCTTGGCAAGGCCTGATCCCGGCAAGGCAGAGTCTGAGCAGATGGGCGAAGTGGGACAGAAGAAGAAGGTGGTGTAGCACCCCGTTTATTTTTTCAGTTCCCTCTTGCAGGGGGCTAGATCAAGATATTCTGGTATGCAAAAGCTACTTTTCGTCCTCCTCATGGCCTTGAGAAAGGTGCATCACTATTTCCAAGAGCATGACATCACCGTCGTCACCCGCCTCCCTTTGCAATGGATTTTGCACAACCCAGATGCGACAGGGAGGATTGTGGAGTGGGTATTGGAGTTGTCAAGCTTTGTCCTCAAGTTTGAAAGTACTTCAACGATCAAGAGCCGAGCCTTGGCAGAATTCATAGCGGAATGGACCGCAACGCCCGACGAAGAGGTTCAAGAAACCACCCTTCCCGACAAGGAGACCTGTCACGATTGGTTTATGTACTTTGATGGTGCTTTCTCACTGCAAGGTGCTGGTGCCGGCGTGGTACTCGTCGCTCCCATCGGAGAGCACCTCAAGTACGTAGTCCATATGCACTTTCCCCGAGAAAATTCAACGAACAACACGACGGAGTATGAGTGATTGCTTGCCGGTCTCAGGATCGTGGCAGACCTCGGAATCAAGAAGCTCATAATCAGAGGTGATTCACAGCTCATCGTTAAGCAAGTCAACAAGGATTACCAGAGCCCATTGATGGAGGCCTACGTGGATGAAGTGAGGAAGTTGGAAGAGCATTTTGACGGATTGCAAGCAGAGCATGTTCCCCGAGCGGAGAACGTCATTGCTGACAACCTGTCGAAGCACGCTGCCCTGAAGTTGCCTGTGGAACCAGGTACCTTTGTGCTCCAATTAACTCGACCGTCCATCAAGCCATTAGCATGACAGAACAAGCGAAGGAAGGCAGGCCCTGGCAAGTACTTTCCCGCTGAGCTCCCAGGAGCCGTCGGCAAGGATGTTGTCGGGTGCCCCAAGCTTGCCGGAGAGCAGCAACCCCTGGCGGAGCCTCGAGCTCTGACCGTAGAGGTAGCTGCCCTTGCGGCCGAAGATGTGCCTTTAGCCCTTGCCATCGAGCCTCAGGCTCCAGCATGGGCACAACACACCATCTGTTTCCTCCAAACAGGGGAGCTTCCTAAGGAACAAGAAGAAGTAGAGAAAGTAGCCCGTCGGTCTAGCATGTACCAGTTTTTGGATGATGCCCTATGTAGAAGGAGACCAACCGACATGAAGTTGAAGTGCATTCCTCGGGAAGACAGACTGAGGCTGTTGGCAGAGATACATAGAGGCATGTGTGGCTCCCACATAGGGTCGAGAGCCCTTGCCGGCAAAGCATTCCGGCAAGGCTTCTTCTAGCCCACCGCCCTCTAGGATGCAACTTCCCTAGTAACCAAGTGTGAAGCGTGCCAGTTCCATTCAAAGAAGCTTCATCAACCAGCCCAAGCTCCTCAGACAATCCCTCTTTCCTGGCCATTTTCGGTCTGGGGGCTCGACACCGGGCCCCTTTCCTCATGCTATCGGGGGCTTTGAGTACTTGTACGTCGCGATCGACAAGTTCACAAAGTGGTCGGAAGTGGAACCAGTGAGAAAGGTGATAGCACAGTCAGCCGTCAAGTTCTTCAAGGGACTAGTCTGCCGTTTTGGTGTGCCAAACAGAGTCATCACCGACAACGGCACGCAGTTCACGAGACACACATTCATGTAGTACATTCAAGACCTCGGCAGCAAGGTCTGTTTCACTTCTGTTGCTCATCCCAGAAGTAACGGCCAGGCTGAGAGAGCGAATGCTGAAGTTGCTTCCTGACAGTCAGTGCACACGGGAACTTCCTTGTCGGGGGCCTCAGCTTTGGCCTTCTTGCTGGTACTAGGCATACCCGATCCTTCAACAGTCATCACTACCTTATCCCTCCGCTTCTTACTGCACTTCTTGCTCTTCTTCTGGCTGGTTGATTCATCATCATCTTCTGAATCAACATTGGTGCAATCTTCCTCTCTGGGCAACTTCCTTCCCTCCTCCATCCGAGCACAATTATCCACCAATGTGTAGAGCTCCTTCACAGTCTTGGGCAACCGTAGATTCATCTTGGAACGGATCTGGCGGTTGCGCACATTGGACTGGAAGGCAGCTATCACAGCTGCTAGATGGATATTTGGAATGTTTCTATGAACTTTGCTGAATCTCTGTAAATACTCATGGAGGATTTCTCCTTACTTCTACTGGAGAAGCTACAAGTCGCTGGGTCGGCCTGGCTCTTGATGGCCACCTGTGAAGGCGCCAATGAACTCGTGGCACAGGTCATCCCACGACGAAATGGAGTTCTCTAGTAGGCGCATCAACCAAGACTTTAGATTGGACTTGAGAGCCAAAGGGAAGTAGTTGGCGAACACTTTTTCATCTCTTCCACTGGCAGCCTAAATAGCGATGGTGTAGATGCTCAGGAACTCTGTCGGGTTCAGCGTCCCATCGTACTTCTTAGGTATCTCTGTCTTGAACGTGTGAACGGACGGCCAACGGACTTGCCGCAGCTCACGAGTAAAGGAGGGGCATCCAACCTCCAAAGTTAGGCACCCGCCAACACCGAGCGCGGGCTCATCGACGTTGGGGCCGTCGCACCCATCGGTCCAGTGGAGGTCGTCACGGTGTTGCTCGACAACGACGCGCGTGTCTCCTCTCTGCCTATCCTCCGGGACTCGTCATTGGCCTGGACGTGCTCGAGGGTCAGAAGAGGCCATCGAGACGTCGTCGGGGTCTTGGTTCTGTTGTGCTCGTGCTGGCTGTCGTGGCGGGGACTGCACCGTGGGGATGGCCCCATCCATACGGTTCGCAGCACGAGTCATTGTTGTCGCTGGGGAGGCCATGGCGGGCCAGCTCGCCATGAGCCCCCAGCTTCGGCGAAACCGAGCAGACTTTGGATTGTGGCATGCCATTCGTCCATCTTCTCGGTCATTGGCGGAAACCTCATCAGCAGTTGAGCCCGCGCCATGGCCTCCGAAACTGTACTTGGCATGGATGATGATGAAGTCGATCGCACTATCGCTCGGCTCCTGATGGTGCCAGCGGCGGTAGCACTCCGCCCCCGCTGCTGTTGTGGAGTGATCACCTGGATGTGGTGTGGTGAAGGCGCTCGAGGGCCAGCGGCCCCGTTGGGCGCAGCGGCTTGGTCGACCCGTCCCGGGGGAGGTGCACGCGCTGCGGCCGCACCCGTGGTGGGAGCGGCCGGAGGGCGGCGATTCACCCTAGTCCGCGCGCCGTTGCTGCCGCCGTGCCCGTTGGTGAGAGAGAGGGGCGCAGATGGAGTAGCCCATCACCCGTACCTTGGGGAGCATGGCCGTCGGGGTGTTGCCGATGTTGTTCTCCTCCGATGTCTCATGCTCCCGTGTCGGCTGCGGGGGAAGTGGTAACGGCGCCGCCTGCTCCGACCACATCCCCAACAGCGTCCGTGTCCTCGCGTATCTCCACACCCCCCGCAGCGTTAGAGGCCACGGGCGGTAGAGCCTTCGAGGTGGATGGATGAGCCGAAGAACCGGCTTTCTTCTTGGGCACCTTGGTCGAAGGCGCCGTTGAAGATGAAGATGGTGATGAAGATGACGCGTTGCTCATGCCTTCAGGTTCGCGCAAGCGATCCCCCTTCCTGGCGCGCCAAAGATGTCGCAGGAAACCAAGGCCACCTATGGGACCATGAGGCCCCTTGCTGGTTCGGCAGGGGGGGCGTCCCGTTGCACAAAGAGTAGACGAGCGTGGGGCAGCACGGCAGAGATCACGTAGGCAATTTTACCCAGGTTCGGGCCGCCATGAGGCATAAAACCCTACTCTTGCTTTAGTGGATTTGTGGTGGAAGAGTGGTGGTGGAGCATAGTACACCTTCCCGATAGGGGTTTCCTCAGGGCAACAGTGGCTACGCGCGTATGGGTGTGTGAGTTGTCCAATCTTCTAACCCTTTTATGGTTGCCATGGGCCACCTTTTATAGATCAAGGGGTACCACAATGGCAAAGTGATCATTATGCACTGATAAGATAGCAAACAGTGCTATCATACCTAACATCACATCATTGGTCGCCCGGTAGGGCTTGCCGGGCCATCTTGCCAGCCCCGCGCTTGCTTGCTTGACACGTCGCTGGACGGGTGTCATTTGTGGGTTTTTCCTGTAGGGAGAGGCTGCCATCTGGCGAATGTCTACCACTTAGTCACTTTGCGGCTTGACACCACACTGATTGACGACGTGGGTCGCGGTAGAGTGGTTGGTGAGGTAGGTTCGCCTCCGTGAGTCCCGACAGGCCCTGCCGGGACGTCTTGGACATTTTCTTCCGGGGGTGGCCTCACCCTTTGCCGGGTGATACGTCTCCAATGTATCTATAATTTATGAAGTATTCATGCCATGTTTACAACAATTTTATATGGTTTTGGTATGATTTGCATGGAACTAACCCGGAGTGACGCTGTTTTCAGCAGAACTACTGTGTTGTTGTTTTTTGTGCAGAAATGAAAGTTCTCCAAATGAGCTGAAACTTTTTGATGGTTTTTTTGGAACAAAAGAGACACCCGAAGCTTCATGGGAGGGCCAGAAGAGCCACGAGGTGGGCACAACACACCATGGCGCGCCTGGTGGGCCTGGCTTGCCCCGGTGGGTTGTGCTCACCTCGAGGCCCATCTTAGCATGAAACCAACGCCAAAAATTCCTATAAATAGAGAAACCATCAGAAATAACCCTAGATCAGAAGTTTCGCTGCCGCAGGCCTCTATAGCCACCGAAAACCAATCTAGACCCCATTCTGGCACCTTGTCGGAGGGGGGATTTATCTCCGGTGGCCATCTTCATCATCCTGGTGGCCACCATGATGAGGAGGGAGTAGTTCACCCTCGGGGCTGAGGGTTTCTACCAGTAGCTATGTGTTTAATCTCTCTCTCTCTCATGTTTTTGAGATGTCACGATCTTGATTTATCACGGGCTTTATTAATATAGTCAGATCATATGGTGTTTTCCCCTCTCTATCTTGTTGTGATGAATTGAGTTTTTCCCTTTGAGATTTCGTTGTTATCGGATTGAATACTTATATGGATTTGAGAACACTTGATATATGTCTTGCAATTGAATACTCGTGGTGACAATGGGGTATCGTATTGATTCACTTGATATATGTTTTGGCACTCAACTCGCGGATTCCCAAGGTGACATTGGGGTAATCTATGCATAGGGGTTGATGCATGTTCTTGTCTTTGTTTCTCTGGTAGAAATCTTGGGGCACTCTTTGAAGTTCTTTGTGTTGGATTGAGTATTATGAATATAAATTTGCTTTGGTGTTATTTTAGTACGAACTCTAGGATAGATCAAACGGAAAGAGTAGCTTTGTGTTATTTTAGTACGAACTCTTGCATAGATCAAACGGAAAGAATAGATTTGAGGTGGTTTCGTACCCTACAAACAATTTGATCTTATGTTCTTTGCTAAATAGGAACTATGGAGTGATTCTTCATCGCACTTTGAGGGGTGGTTATATGAGCCAATTATATTAGCACTGTTGAGAGATTGCACTAGCGAAAGTATGGAACCTAGGCCTCATGTTCAAGCATTGCAATACCATTTTTGTGCATGTTCACTATTTGCCACCTTGCTGTTTTTATTTATTTAGATTATAAAAATATATTTCTACCATCAATATTACACTTTTACCACCATCTCTTCGTCGAACTAGTGCACCTATACAATTTGCCATTGTATTGGGTGTGGTGGGGACACAAGAGATTTCTTGTATTTGGTTGCAGGGTTGTTTGAGAGAGATCATCTTCATCCTACACCTCCCACAGATTGGTAAACCTTAGGTCATCCACTTGAGGGAAAATTGTTGCTGTCCTACAAAACACTGCGCTTGGAGGCCCAACACGAGTCTACAAGAATAAAGTTGTGTAGTAGACATTAAACTCTTTTCTGGCGCCGTTGCCGAGGAGGTTAGGTAAGCATCACTCACATCCCGTCAACGAATCTCTTTTCCGACGGTGTTTCCGGGGAGGTGAGTGCTTGAAGGTATATCTTTAGATCTTGCAATCGAATCTTTTAGTTTCTTGTTTTATCACTAGTTTTGTTTATAAAAGAAAACTACATAAAAATGGAATTGAGGTTGCATCATATTATTGGTCATCTTTATAATATCTTTCTTGAAAATGATGGATCGGAAAATTGTGCTCAATTGTTATAAGAAGAAGTCAATAAAATGTTTGACACAAAATATTTGAATGATGAGCATGATTGCAATGTTGTTAGTATGAATTGTTTGAATGTCCATGATGCTAATGATACGCAAAGCCATAAGCTTGGGGATGCTATGTTTGATGAAGATGATATTTTTAGTCCCCTAAGTTTTGATTAGAAAATTTATTATGATGATTGCAGGCTTCCTATTTATGATGATTATATTGATGAAAGTGGATTCGGAGAGGTCATGACTTTATTTAATGATGAATCCATCATTTTGGATGATGCTTCAATTGACTATGAGAACAAGATTGCTATCTATGATGATTATGGTGATGCCATGTATGCTATAAAGAATAATGATAACCATGATACTTGTCATCATGATTTTAATTTCCACTCACATGATAGTTATTTTGTTGAGTTTGCTCCCACTACTATTCATGAGAATAATTTTACTTATATGGAGAGTAATAAATTTTCTATGCTTGTAGACCATGAAAAGAATGCTTTATGTAATTATATTCTTAAATTGATTCATTATGCTACTGAAAATAACTATGAGGGATGAAATTATGCTTCTACACATCTCAATAATATCAAGTTTCCTCTCTTTATTTTGAAAGTTTTGAAGTTGCACTTATTTTGCCTTCCTATGCTAGTTGATTCTTGCTCCCATAAATTGTTTGCTCACAAAATCCCTATGCATAGGAAGTGGGTTAGACTTAAACGTCCTTGCCATGTCATTCATGATGCTCTCTTTATGTTCCAATTCTTATCTTTTATGCGAGCATCATTGAAATCATCATGCCTAGCTAAAAGGCATTAAAGAAAAGCGCTTGTTGGGAGACAACCCAACACTTTTACCTACTATTTTTATGTGTTGACATGATTGTGCTACTGTACTAATCATGTTTTATAGCTTTTGTTTCAATAAAGTACCAAGTAAAGCCTTTGGGATAGTGTGGATGATAGTTGACTTGATTCTGTCCAAAAACAGAAACTTTTGCGCTTAGTCCAGGAATTTTGAAAATTCACGGGAGCGTGTTAAAATTCTGAATTTTTTACAGATGATAGATATACAAATTACCCAGGTTTTCTATTGTTTCAGAATTTTTGGAGTAGCAGAAGTATGGTAGTTATCCAGATCATTACAGATTGTTCTGTTTTTGACGGATTCTATTTTCAATGCATAGCTTGCTTGTTTTCTAGTTTCTATGGCTTATATTGTTCAATACAAATTGTGGAAATGATATGCTACAGTCTGAATTATGTGGAAACGATTATGAATCTTGTCTTTGACAGTACGAAAGTGAAATGGTTTGCTCTTTATCATACTAACCTATCTCACGAAGTTCCATTAAGTTTTGTGTGATTGAAGTTTTCAAGTTTTGGGTGAGATGTCGATATGAGGAGAATAAGGAGTGACAAGACCTAAGCTTGGGGATGCCCAAGGAACCCCAAGGTGATAATCATGGAAGATCCAAGAAACTAAGCTTGGGGATGCCCCGGAAGGCATCCCCTCTTCCATTTCCAACATTACCGGTAACCTCACTTGGAGCTATGTTTTCATTCGTCACATACTCACATGATATGTGTTTTCCTTGGAGCGTCAATTTATTTTGTTGGGATTTGCTTGCTGTTATTTAGAATATTGTTTTGCATCTTTTATTTCAATAGAAGTGGCATTGATAGCCTTTACTATGCTCATTTTACAAGTCTACATGTTGCTGTTTGAAAACAGAAAGTTTACCGATGTTGCAAAAATTCCCTAGAAAAGTCAAAATGCGATAAAATGTTGAAACTTTTTGAAAAATAAGCTCTGATAAATTTTCTACAGTGTGGTAGATTTTCATAATCTTTGGAGTTTAAGAAGTATTGATACGCTTGCACTCTTTACAGACTGTACTGTTTTGGCAGATTGCTGTTATGTTCGCACTGTTTGCATATGTTTGCTTGTTTAATGATTCTATTTGAGGATAGGAGTATTAAATATGCAGAGGCATTTAGTATGCAATGTTGAATAATAATTTTAGTGATTTTCTACAATACAGAATGATAAGGGTTTTGCATTGGTTTATACTAACTTATCTCAAGAGTTCTTGTTGAGTTTTGTGTGGATGAAGCTTTTGAGATTTAGGAAACCCATGATATGAGAAGAATTAAGGAGACACAAAAGCTTGGGGATGCCCAAGGCATCCCAAGAAAATATTTCAAGAAGTCTCAAGCATCTAAGTTTGGGGATGCCCTGGTATGCATCCCACCTTTCTTCGTCAACAATTATTGGTTAGTATCAGTTGAGCCTAAGTTTTTGCTTCTTCACATGATGTGTGATATTCTTAGAATGTCATTTTATTTTGTTTTTGCTTGCTGTTTTACTAAAAATGCTTAGATCTGGAAGTTTTTGAATAAGAGAGAGAGTCCTCAATAGCTACCTATATACTTAACTACTCGCTTGATCTTCACTTATATATTTTTTGGAGTAGCTTGTCATTTGTTCTAATGCTTCACTTATATCTTTTTTAGAACAGTGTGTTTAGTATTTTTGAAGAAATTATCTCTTGCTTCACTTAAATTAATTTGAGAAATAAATATTATGGTCATGATCTTCACTTATATTTGTTTGAGCTTATGAAAGGCAATACATGAAAATTAGTTTCAAAGTGATAGATATCCAAGAAGGATATAATAAAAACTTTCATGAAGATCATTGGACAAAATAAACTCGATTCCTCGTAATAGTTTTGAGATATGATGATGTGATATGTGAGTCATGTTGATGAGTGATTATGCTTTAGTAAGAATATTGGTGTTAAGGTTTGTGATTCCCTATGCAAGCACGAAAGTCAGTTGTTGTGCAATGAAATTACGTCCTACTTGTGGTGCATTATTCGGTATTAATTATACTCAATGCTCACTTATCAGATTGTTTGTTTCTTGGTTGGTCGCTTCTCAATCTTTTGCTAGCCTTCATTTTGCACTAAGTATGATAACTACTTGTGCATCCAAAATCCTTTAACCCAGTTTTGCCACATGAGTCCACCATACCTACCTATATGTGGTATTCTTTTGATGTTCTAAGCAAATTTGTATGTGCCATCTCTAATTTTCAAAATAAATTTCTCTTTTGTGTGCTCGTACCGCTCGTGAGGCGATGAGGGGTGGCCAATATTTTCCATGCTATATGTGTTATTCTCATGATGAGTGTTTATTCACGTGTCATTGCACAGGAGTAAGGCAATGGTATTAGGGATGCCCAGTCCCGAAATGAAAAATGAATTTACTTTATGTTCTCAAATAATAAATTCCTTGGAAAGTGTTGGTATGGAGGGCACCCGTGGATACGGTTAGCCATGGTAAGTGAAAGTATGGTGGAAAAAGGAATAAACTCTATTTTCCGTTTGGGAACCGCCTATGATATATCTAGCATGCAAAGTATTGGGAACTTCTCGATTGTTCTCGTTGACAGGAAAAGCATGCCTCCCAAAATGTTTCTATTTCTATGATTTTTCGCTTTGAGCTCTGGCACCTCTACAAATCCCTACTTCCCTCTACGAAGGGCCTTTCTTTTTTACTTTATGCAATTTTTATTTTTAATTTGAGTCTCCATCTTCTCTTATAAAGAACCAACTAGGGGGCACTATAATCGTACTTGAGCATTGGGTGTAGCTAATATGCAAGTGTGTTTCATGAATGGGTCAATGATTGAGCATGATGGGCTAGGGATAACTTTCTTTAGTATTGATATTTTTAAAGACATGGTTGCTTGTTGATATGCTTGAGTATTGATGTCTTCATGTCAAACTATAGACTATTGCTTTGAATCATTCAAGTCAAAATGTCCATGCTACAAAAGAAAAGAGTCTATGATGAATACGATGGGTAGCATTCCACAACAAAAATTTCATTTTAAATTGCTACTTTATCATGATAAGTTTTATGAGAAAGAGTTGTTGTTATCATGCTAGGAAAAGTGATTGAAATTATAATTGATTAAACTTATGCACTTTGCTAGCATTCACACATCATAAATTATTTCTTTTATCATTTACCTACTCAAGGATGAGTAGGAATTAAGCTTGGGGATGCTGATATGTCTCCAACGTATCTATAATTTATGAAGTATTCATGCCATGTTTACAACAATTTTATATGGTTTTGGTATGATTTGCATGGAACTAACCCGGACTAACGTTGTTTTTAGGAGAACTACTGTGATGTTGTTTTTTGTGGAGAAATGAAAGTTCTCCAAATGAGCTGAAACTTTTTGACGATTTTTTTGGAACAAAAGAGACCCCTGAAGCTTCGTGGGAGGGCCAAAAGAGACACGAGGAGGGCACAACCACCAGGGCATGCCTGGTGGGCCAGGCTTGCCCCGGTGGGTTGTGCTCACCTTGAGGCCCATCTTAGTGTGAAACCAACACCAAAAATTCCTATAAATAGAGAAACCATCAGAAGTTCCACCACTGCAGGCCTCTGTAGCCACCGAAAAGCAATCTAGACCCCATTCTGGCACCCTGTCGGAGGGGGGAATCATCTCCGGTGGCCATCTTCATCATCCCGGCGGCCACCATGATGAGGAGGGAGTAGTCCACCCTCGGGGCTAAGGGTTTGTACTAGTAGCTATGTGTTTAATCTCTCTCTCTCTCGTGTTCTTGAGATGTCACGATCTTGATGTATCGCGAGCTTTGTTAATACAGTCAGATCATATGGTGTTTTCCCCCGTCTATCTTGTTGTGATGAATTGATTTTTCCCTTTGAGATTTCGTTGTTATCATATTGAATAATTTTATGGATTTGACAACACTTGATATATGTCTTGCAATTGAATACTCGTGGTGGCAATGGGGTATTGTATTAATTCACTTGATATATGTGTTGCCACTCAACTCGCGGATTCCCGAGGAGACATTGGGGTAAGCTATGCATAGGGGTTGATGCACGTTCTTATCTTTGTTTCTCTGGTAGAAATCTTGGGGCACTCTTTGAAGTTCTTTGTGTTGGATTGAGTATTATGAATATGAATTTGCGTTGGTGTTATTTTAGTATGAACTCTAGGATAGATCGAACGGAAAGAATAGCTTTGTGTCATTTTAGTACGAACTCTTGAATAGATCGAACGGAAAGAATAGCTTTGAGGTGGTTTTGTACACTACAAACAATTTATTCTTATGTTCTCCGCTAGATAGGAACTTTGGAGTGATTCTTCATCGCACTTTGAGGGGTGGTTATATGATCCAATTATATTAGCACTGTTGAGAGATTGCACTAGCGAAAGTACGGATCCTAGGCCTCATTTTCGAGCATTGCGATACTGTTTTTGTGCCCGTCCACTATTTTCCAACTTGCTGTTTTTATTTATTCAAATTATAAAAATATATTTCTACCATCAATATTACACTTCTATCGCCATCTCTTCGCCGAACTAGTGCACCTATACATTTTTCCATTGTATTGGTTGTGTTGGGGACACAAGAGATTTCTTGTATTTGGTTGCAGGGTTGTTCGAGAGAAATCATCTTCGTCCTATACCTCCCATGAATTGATAAACCTTAGGTCATCCACTTGAGGGAAAATTGCTACTGTCCTACAAAACTCTACGCTTGGAGGCCCAATACGAGTCTACAAGACTAAAGTTGTGTTGTAGACATCATCGGGCTCGCCTGCCCGGCAAAGGAGGCCCTTCTCTCGTTGGTCTCTTGCTTCTCTGGCTCGATCCTGGTCTTTCTGACCTGTATGTTGGTCCTTTGAATCTGTTAGAACTTTGTTCTCTGACTTAGGCTGGTGCTTCAATCTTGTTCCCGTGCCTGTGCATAGTCTGGGCAACAAACCCAGGGTTTGCTGCACCGACATATAGGAGCATCATCAAGACTTAGATTCCCAACACAATTGAAAAATTCTTGGATACATAATTTTCCCATAACATTCCCTTGCCCCAAGATAAAAATTTTAGCATCCAGATTGCCCATACGTCCAATCTTAGGAGTTAGGCCATCATCTGTTGCTACCATACTGAAATCACTCATGATTGCAGGCAAAGGATAGATCTGGCAAGAAAATGGTGAATGAAAAAGAGGGCGAATAAAACGACAAATTTGTGTGAAGTGGGGATAGGAAAACGAGAGGCAAATGGCAAATAATGTAAATTGCGTGGAGATGAGATTTGTGATTAGGAACCTGGTAGATGTTGATGATGTCTCCCCAACAACGGCGCCAGAAATTCCTTTTGATGTCTGCTAGGACTACGTCGGTATTTCCCCAAAAAGGAAGGGATGATGCAGCACAACGACGGTAGGTATTTCCCTCAGTGATGAGACCAAGGTTATCGAACCAGTAGGAGAACCAAGCAACACTACGTAAACAACACCTGCACACAAATAACAAATACTCGCAACCCGACGTGTTAAAGGAGTTGTCAATCCCTTTCGGTAACGGCGCCAGAAATTGGCAAACAGACGTGAGAGTTGTAATAATTTGATAGATAGATCGCACGGGAACGCGAGATAAAATAAATTGCAGCAAGGTATTTTTGTATTTTTGTTTAATAGATCTGAAAATAAAAGCAAAGGAAAATAGATCTCAAAGGCAAATATATTAAAGAAGAGACCCAGGGGCATAGGTTTCACTAGTGGCTTCTCTCGAGAAAAAATAGCAAACGGTGTGTGAACAAATTACTGTTGGGCAATTGATAGAACTTCAAATAAGCATGACGATATCCAGGCAATGATCATTATATATGCATCATGTCCAACATTATTAGACCGACTCCTGCCTGCATCTACTACTATTACTCCACACATCGACCGCTATCCAACATGCATCTATTGTATTAAGTTCATGGAGAAACGGAGTATGCAATATGAACGATGACATGATGTAGACAAGATCTATTTATGTAGAAATAGACCCCATCTTGTTATCCTTAATAGTAATGATACATACATGTCAGTTCCCCTTCTGTCACTGGGATCAAGCACCGTAAGATGAAACCCATCACAAAGCACCTCTTTCCATTGCAAGATAAATAAATCAAGCTGGCCAAACAAAACCCAAATATGGGAGACGAAATACGAGGCTATAAGAAATCATGCATATAATAGATCAAAGAAGACTCAAATAACTTTCATGGATCAAAAGAGAGAACTGATCATAAACTCAAAGTTCATCAAATCCCAACAAACACACTGCAAAAATAATTACATCATATGGATCTCCAAGAGACCATTGTATTGAGAATCAAACGAGAGAGAGGAAGCCATCCCGCTACTAACAACGGACTCGAAGGTCTACAAAGAACTACTCACGCGTCATTGGAGAGGCACCAATGGACATGATGAACCCCTTCCTGATGGTGTCTAGATTGGATCTGGTGTTTCTGGAACTTGCGGTGGATGGAATTGATTTTCGTCAACTCCCTAGGGTTTCGGTAATATTGGGATATTTATAGAGTAAAGAGGCGGTCTGGGGGGCACCCGAGGTGGGCACAACCCACCAGGGCGTGCCTGGGCCTCCAGGTACACCCTGGTGGGTTGTGCTCCCCCTCGGAGCACCCCCACGCGCTTCTCCAGCCCATTGGATGTCTTCTGGTCCAAAAAATACACAAAAAGTTTCGCTGCGTTTGGACTCTGTTTGTCCTGCGATGTAAAAAACATGCAAAAAACAGCAACTAGCACTTGGCACTATGTCAATAGGTTAGTACCAAAAATGATATAAAATGACTATAAAATGATTATAAAACATACAAGAATGATAACATAACAACATGGAACAATAAAAAATTATAGATACGTTGGAGACGTATCAGCATCCCCAATCTTAATTCCTGCTTGTCCTCGAATAGGTAAATGATAAAAACCGAATTTTTGATGTGGAATGCTGCCTAACATGTTCATCACATATTCTTTTCTTTATAGCATGGACATTTGGACTTATAGATGGTTCAAAGCAATAGTCTAGTTTTGACATGGGACTTAAATACTCAACAATATCAACAAGCAACCATTTCTTTCAAAATATCAATGCTAAAATAAGTTATCCCTAGCCCATAATGCTCAATCATTGATCCATTCATGAAACACACTCACATATTAGCTACACACAATCCTCAAGTACGATCATAGTGCCCCCTAGTTGGTGCTTTATAAGAGAATATGGAAACTCAAATTAAAAATAAAAATTTCATAAAGTAAAAGAAAGGCCATTCACAGAGGGAAGTAGGGATTTGTAGAGGTGCCAGAGCTCAAAGCGAAAGATCATAGAGATAAAACATTTTGGGAGGCATGCTTTTCCTATCAATGAGAATGATCGAGAAGTTCCCAATACTTTGCATGCTAGATATATCATAGGCGGTTCCCAAATAGAAATTAAAGTCTATTCCTTTTTCCATCATACTTCCACTTTCCATGGCTAGCCGTATCCATGGGTGCCTTCCATACCAAAACTTTCCAAGGAATTTATTATTAGATAACATAAAGTAAAATCATTTTTCATTTCGGGACTGGGCATCCCTAATACCTTTGCCTTACTCTCGTTCAATGACAAGTGAATAAACACTCATCGTGAGAATAACATATCTAGCATGGAAATATATTAGCCACCCCTATCGATTCATGAGTGGTACGAGCACACTAAAGAGAAGTTTATTTTGAAAATTGGAGATGGCACATACAAATTTGCTTAGAACGGCAAAAGAATACCGCATATAGGTAGGTATGGTGGACTCATGTGGCAAAACTGGTTTAAAGGATTTTGGATGCACAAGTAGTGATCATACTTAGTGCAAAATGAAGGCTAGCAAAATATTGAGAAGCGACCAACCAAGAAACGAATAATCTCGTAAGCGAGCATTAAGCATAATTAACACCGAATAATGCACCACAAGTAGGATGTAATTTCATTGCATAACTATTAACTTCCGTGCTTGCATAGGGAATCACAAACCTTAACACCAATATTCTTACTAAAGCATAATTACTCATCGACATGACTCACATATCACATCATCATATCTCAAAACTATTACAAGGAATCAAGTTTATTGTGTCCAATGATCTTAATGAAAGTTTTTATTATATCCTTGTTGGGTATCTATCACTTTGGAACTAATTTTCATGTGTTGTTTTCGATAATCTCAAACAAATATAAGTGAAGATCATGAGCATAATATTTCTTTCTCTCAAATAAATTTAAGTGAAGCAAGAGAGAATTATTAAGAAAAATTACTAATTCTCAAATAAATCTAAGTTAAGCAAGAGTGCATTTGTTCAAAAATAACAAAGCACACCATGCTCAAAAAGATATAGGTGAAGCACTAAAGCAATTCCATAGCTCATAAAAATTGAAGTGAAGCATAGAGAGCAATTCTAACAAATCATGGTATAAGTTTGTCTCTCTCAAATAGGTGTGTCTAGCAAGGATTAAAAACTTAAAACACAAAGCAAAACAAGCAAAGACTCATATCATACAAGACGCTCCAAGCAAAACTCATAGTATGTGACGAATAAAAATATAGCTTCGAGTAAAACACTGATGGTCGTTAGAAGAAAGAGGGGATGCCACTCGTGGCATCCCCAAGCTTAGTTGCTTGCTTCTCTTGCGATAATATCTTGGGACGCCATGGTCAATCCCAAGCTTAGGCTCTTCTTACTCCTTATTCCTTCATCCATCGTAACATCACCCAAAACTTGAAAACTTCAATCACACAAAACTCAACAAAACCTTTGTGAGATCCGTTAGTATAAGAAAACAAATCACTACTATAAGTGCTATTGCAAAACAATTCATACTTTATTCTCGAATTATATCTAATGTATTCCAACTTTTCCATGGCAAAAACTCTTCAAAGAAAACCATGGAATCATGAAAACATGCACACAACGCAAAGGAAATGGAATTTGTCGAAAACAGAACAGTTTGTAGCAATCTGCATATTTCGAATACTTTTGTAACTCCAAAAATTCTTAAAAATTAGGAAGGCCTTAGCTATTTGTATATTAATCTTCTGCAAAAAGACTTGATATTTTATCTCGCTTCTGTTAAAAATGCAAATTATTTTCGTGAGTGCGAAATTTTCTGTTTTTTAGCAAGATCAAATCAACTATCACCCAAGAAGATCCTGAAGGCTTTACTTGGAACAAACACTAATTAAAACACAAAAACCACAATCATAACTGTAGCATAATTGTGCAAACACTTATGAACAGGAAGCAAAAGACAAAAATAAATTTTATTCATTGGGTTGCCTCCCAACAAGCGCTATTGTTTCACGCCCCTAGCTAGGCATAAAGCAAGGATATAAGTTTTGTCATCTTCGTCCTTAGTTTCCTTAGAGGTGTTTTTGTCATGGGGTTTTGTAAAAACAACATAAAGTATATTATCCGTAGAAACTTTAGCACTACTAAGTTGCTTAACTTCATAACCCCTTTGATATCCGGCAACAATCCAAGAGTAGTGTTGATTAACATTATTGAAAACTTGTTGGATTACATCTAAAATGGGGACATCCTTTTTAAGATTCGCATCAAAGATTTGATTATCCCCAAGCAAACGTCTTAACGCATAATCACTATTGTAAAAAAATTCATCTATCATGGGCTTTTCACGATTCATACCATAAAAATCAAAGATTTCCCTAGCTTCTCATATTATGTAGTCAAATTCATTCATAAGAACGAGAGTGGCCAACTTTTTGCCTTGGGATTCTTTATAACGGGAAGCTCAAAAACAATATTTGCAAAGTAGGATGAGTACAGATAAACTAACTTTCAAGTTTCAGACTAGTGCTGAAATAGCATCCGCATAAGATCTAGTCTTTCTAAGTATAGGAGAATCATTAAGACTTAGATTTCCAACACAATCGAAAAATTCTTGGATACTTTCTTTTCCCATAACATTTCCTTGCCCCACGATAAAAGTTTTAGCATCCAGATTGCACGTACGTCCAATCTTAGGAGTTAGGCCATCATCTGTTGCTACCATACCGAAATCAATCATGATTGCAGGCAAAGGATAGAACTGACGAGAAAAGGTGAACAAAACAGAGGGCGAATAAAACGACAAATTTTTTTGAAGTGGGGGAGAGGAATACAAGAGGCAAATGGTAATTTATGTAAATTGCGAGGAGATGAGATTTGTGATTAGGAACCTGGTAGATGTTGATGATGTCTCCCCGGCAACGGCGCCAGAAATTCCTTTTGATGTCTGCTAGGACTACGTCGGTGTTTCCCCAAAGAGGAAGGGATGATGCAGCACAGTGAAGGTAGGTATTTCCCTTAGTGATGAGACCAAGGTTATCGAACCAGTAGGACAACCAAGCAAGACTACGTAAACAACAACTGCACACAAATAACAAATACTCGCTACCCAGCGTGTTAAAGGGATTGTCAATCCCTTTCGGGTAACGACGCTAGAAATTGGCAAACGGACATGAGAGAGTTGTAATAATTTGATAGATAGATCATGCGGGAACGCGAGATAAAATAAATTTCAGCAAGGTATTTTTGTATTTTTGGTTTGATAGATCTGAAAATAAAAGCAAAGGAAAATAGATCGCAAAGGCAAATATATTAAAGAAGAGACCCGAGGGCCGTAGGTTTCACTAGTGGCTTCTCTCGAGAAAAAAATAGCAAATGGTGGGTGAACAAATTACTGTTGGGCAATTGATTGAACTTCAAATAATCATGGCGATATCCAGGCAATGATCATTATATAGGCATCACATCCAAGATTAGTAGACCGACTCCTGCATGCATCTACTACTATTACTCCACACATCGACCGCTATCCAGCATGCATCTATTGTGTTAAGTTCATGGAGAAATGGACTAATGCAATAAGAACGATGACATGATGTAGATAAGATCTATTTATGTAGAAATATACCCCATCTTGTTATCCTTAATAGCAACGATACATACGTGTCGGTTCACCTTCTGTCACTGGGATCAAGCACCATAAGATTGAACCCATCACAAAGCACCTCTTCCCATTGCAAGATAAATAGATCAAGTTGGCCAAACAAAACCCAAATATTAGAGAAGAAATACGAGACTATAAGCAATCATGCATATAAGAGATCAAAGAAGACTCAAATAACTTCCATTGATAAAAAGAGAGATATTATCATAAACTCAAAGTTCATCGGATCCCAACAAACACACCGCAAAAGAATTACATCATATGGATCTCCAAGAGACCATTGTATTGAGAATAAAACGAGAGAGAGGAAGCCATCTAGCTACTAACTACGGACCCGAAGGTCTACCAAGAGCTACTCACGCATCATCGGAGAGGCACCAATGGACATGATGAACCCCTCCGTGATGGTGTCTAGATTGGATCTGGTGTTTCTGGGACTTGTGGCGACTGGAATTGATTTTCGTCGACTCCCTAGGGTCTCTGGAATATTGGGGTATTTATATAATAAAGAGGCGGTCTGGGGGCACCCGAGGTGGGCACAACCCACCAGAGCGCGCCTGGGCCTCCAGGCGCGCCCTAGTGGGTTGTCTCCCCTCGAAGCACCCCCGAGGCGCTTCTCCGGCCCATTGGATGTCTTGTGATCCAACAAAATCCACAAAAAGTTCTGCTGCGTTTGGACTCCGTTTGATATTGATTTCCTGCGATGTAAAAAACATGCAAAAATAGCAACTGGCACTTGGCACTATGTCAACACGTTAGTACCGAGAAACGATATAAAATGACCATAAAATGATTATAAAACATCCAATGATAATATAACAGCATGGAACAATCAAAAATTATAGATACATTGGAGACGTATCAACATCCGCATAACCGCGTCTCCTCGTTGACATCCGCGGCGGCTTCTTTCTCTTCCTGCATGGCGCGGCTACGTGCGCGTCGACGCCGGATGGCGCAGTGTCAGGCACTGGAGGCGTGTTCACCGTTTTGACCTCGAGGGGAAATTTCTTCTATCCCGTTGTGTTTTGTGGGCGAGTCTCTTCGTCGTCGTCTTCGCTGGGCGGGCCTTTCCCCTTGTGTTCGGTGTTGAGCTTGCCGGCCTCTTTAAAGACCCAACAATTTTTGTTGGTATGATTGGCGGGCTTATCGGGGGTGCCATGAATCTGGCAAGGCCAATCGAGTATTCTGTCCAAACTAGATGGACCATCTCTGTTTCCTTTGAATGGCTTCTTCCGTTGACCGGGTTTGGAGCCACTAAATCCGGCATTGACCGCCGTGTCCTTGGTATCTTGGTTGTTGTTATGCCGCTTGTGCTTCTTGCGTCGTGGCTTGCCATTGCCATCCATGGCTTCGGAAGTGCCGGGGTCGCTGGTGCTATTGCTTCTACGAGCTAGCCCGCTATCTTCTCCCGTGCAAAAGCGGGTCATGAGTGCGGTATGGGCTGCCATGGAGTTCAGCTTTTCTTGGCCGAGGTGTCAGGCGAGCCACTCGTCTTGGATGATGTGTTTAATGGCCGTGAGGGCTTCGGCACCCGGATAGTCCACAATTTGGTTCTTTTTAATTAAGAACCTGGTCTAGAGTTTCTAGGTTGACTCTCCGGGTTGCTGGACTATGTGACTGAGGTCATCGGCGTCTGGAGGCCGAACATAGGTACCTTGGAAGTTGTCTCTAAAGGCATCCTCCAAGTCTTTCCAGCTGCTGATGGAGTTCTCTGGGAGGCTGTTTAACCAGTGCCGAGCTGGTCCCTTTTATTTGAGTGGGAGGTATTTGATGGCGTGGAGGTCATCACCGCATGCCATGTGGATATGGAGAAGGAAATCTTTGATCCATACTGTGGGGTATGTTGTACCATTGTATGATTCAATGTTGACAGGTTAAAACCCTTCTGGGAACTGATGTTCCATCACTTTGTCGGTGAAGCATAGAGGGTGTGCGGCGCCCCTGTACCGGGCGATGTCGCGGCGTAGTTCGAACGAAGGCCGTATGCGGTTTTCGGCCTGGGTGAGTTTGTGCCTGTCACGCCAGGTCTGATGGCCGTCCTCTCGCATTGGGGCACGCGCCTTGATCCAGAGATTGATCTTGTGTGACCGGCTCTATTCTCCAAGTCCTTGCGTAGGTCATAGGTGTAGCCCGCGACCGTTGCCTCCCTGCCTTGACGGCGGGGTGGCACGGGCTAGTGTTCGGCTTGAGTAGCCGGTCTGTCCCATCTACATGGTGGTCGGTTGGGCTCGTCAGCAGTTTTGTGCTTTGGCGGTATTGTCTCAAGGGCCTCGTCGTCGAATTGTGGTAATAGCTTGTGCTTCGGGTAGCTCTTAGTTGGGCGTTCGAGGCCATACTCCTCGGCTGCCAGAACATTAGTCCTCTGTCATTGAGTAAATCCTGATAAGCTTGAAGCTGCTGCTGCTTCTTTTTCAAGCTTCTTGTAGTGGCGATTACCTGGCGCTTAAAGCGCTCTTGTTCGAGGGGTTCCTCCGGCATGATGAAATCTTCGCCGCCGAGGCTCACATCCTCTTCGTAGATCGGTAGGTAGTTACTGTCCTCTGAGTTCTTGTTACTATCCTCCCATCCTCCCAATCATCCTATTCGGATGTTGGCTCAACAGGGGCTTCGGGGTCTTTGGCGTTCTTCAGAGTGTAATTGTCTTCGGCGCCGGTATTGGTGTCTTTTTTGCGACGCGATTTTGAGCGGCGCCACTGACGTCGACGCTTTGGAGGTTGTCGGTGTCCTGGGAACAGGGATCCCCAAACTTGCCTGCCTGCGTGGCTCCACCGGCGGCCCTGTACGGCCCATCTTCACCAGCAAGCACTCAATACCCACGCGAGGGGCCAAGCCTCGTGAGGCGGACGAAGCAAGACTTCCTCGAGGGTGGCCTCACCAGGCTGGCTCACGAGGCGCAGAGAGATCAAGGCAAGGAGCACCTCGCGAGGTTCATGTGGCGCAAGCCATGACGACCAAGGCCAGGTGGGCACTAGGCGGGTGACAGTGTGCGCAGTGTCCTTGTTTCCCCTTTGGTGCTCAAGAAGCAAGAGCAGGCGCGAAGTCCCTAGGTGTCAAGCAAAGGTTTCCATATCGGTGCAAAGAGACCAAGACCAGCGGGAGGGCAGGACGGAGGTCACCATGGAGCCCAGGACGGCGTCACCACCAGAGCCTTTGGCAGGCGAAGACCATCTTTTGTCAGGATAGCTTGTACTAGTTGTCCCCCTTCAAACTGGCCGTTGTGGGATCCCTTCCCGCCTAATATTTGGGGAGAGGATCCGGACCTCTATAAATAGGACTAGCCACCACCTTAGAAGGGGGACGATCCTCTACCGCATCAACTCACCAAGCACAAGAGCACCTCTCCTTAGGAGGTTGTTCTTCCCTTGTAACTGTTCATCCTCGGCCCAAGAGGCAATCCACCACACCACACTGGAGTAGGGTATTACACCACATCGGTGGCCCAAACCAGTATAAATCTTGTGTCCCTTTGTTCTGCGGGTTCGACGCGCTAAGAATTGAGATTGTGGTGAGGGAGTGGGTTAGAGGGAGGAGAGATCTTAGTGCGCACCCCAGTGTTCGAACCTCAAGGGTTTTGCCGGAACCCGAAATCCGACAGAGGTGCCACCAGGATGTTTGTGGGTGCAGGCGGCACGAGCCCACACTCGTCGAAGGCAGGCAGAGCGGCGGCAACCTCCGCCCCATACGGGTGGCAGTACAAGGGAACAAGGCCATCAGGCGGGTACCCTTGGTCCTCCCTGACCAAGGAACGAAGAGTCAGGCGCAATACCTCCTCGGAAAGGGGCTCCGGGAGCAGGCGGAGGTCGTCCCCTTCGTCTCCAAGCTTCCACAATGGGCGCGGGCGCGACTGGAGGGGAGGCACGCATTGCGCCATGAATTCTTGGGCAATCATGGCGCCCATCAGCTTCGTCGTTCTCGAATCGCCGGGCTTCGGGTCGGCGGTCATCCTCTCCAGCACCTGCGTTGCCCGCGGGTCGGTGAGCATCGCGCGAAGCCACCCCTCGTGGGACACAGGCATCTCCGTAGGCAGCACCAGCCGGGGGTGGACGCGCTTGGCGTCCATCAGGACCCACTTGCTCCTGAAGCAATTGGCCTTCTTCCCGGCCTTCAAGATGGCATTCGTCTTGTTGGCCGCGACGAAGCCAACGCACCCAGAGCAGGGGCACTCCTTGAGCCGAAGAAAGAAGAAGTGGCGCAGCAGTGCCACGGACGGCATCACTCCGACGTATGCCTCACAGTAGAAGGCAAAAATCGATAGGAGAAGGACAGAGTTGGGATGAAGATGGAGGGCGTGGATCTTATAGTGGCTGAGGATGGAGTAGAAGAAGTCGGAGAAGGGGGAACCAACCCGGCGATGATGCTACTCATGAAGAAGGGGTAGAGGGTGCTGCCAGAGTCCTCAGGCTCGGCAGAGCCGACCTGGAGCACAGTCCTCCTCTTCTTGTCACCCTCCGTCGTAATCAAGTGCACGGCGGCCAGGTTCTTCTCTGACACACTCGGCGCGTCAAGCGCGGGCTCATACCAGGATGACGAAGGGGTAGCCCGGGCTTTCTTGGGCGCCATCGATGGTGAGCTCGAAGGAGGATCTGGGTGGATCTAGAGTCTCTGGAAGCGAAGGGCAAGAAAGGGGATCTGGAGCAAGACGAAGGAAAGCAATGAAGGCAAATGCAGCCCGCACCAGCCTTTTGTCAAGTCAGGCAGTTGCTGAGGCGGCGAGGGGAAGCGCACACACCCACGACCAATCAACCGCCACGTGTCAACCGAGGCCGAGGCAGTTAGGGCCCGCAGCGCTCCGCACTTGCCCCTTGGCTTTGCCTCGAAGCCAAGCCCGAGCGCGCCTTGGGCCCGGGGGCTACTGTCGGCGTCCTGGGAACGGGGGTCCCCAGACTTGCTTGCCTTTGGCCCACGGCGTGGCTCCACCAGCGGCCCTGTACGGCCCATCTTCACTAGCAAGCACTCAAGACCCTCGCGAGGGGCCGAGCCTCGCGAGGTGGATGATGCAAGACCTCCTCAGGGGCGGCCTCACCATGCTGGCTCGCGAGGGGCGGAGAGATGAAGGCAAGGAGCACCTCACGAGGTTCCTGTGACGCAAGCCATGACGATCAAGGCCAGGCGAGCGCCAGCGCGCGCAGTGTCCTTATTTCCCCTTTGGTGCTAAAGAAGCAAGCGCAGGCGTGGAGTCCCGAGGTGTCAAGCAAAGGTTTCCATATTCGTGCAACGAGACCAAGACTAGCAAGATGGCAGGACAGAGGTCACCGTGGAACCCAGGACGGCGTCACCACCAGAGCCTTTGGCAGGAGAAGACCATCTTTTGTCAGGATAGCTTGTACTAGTTGTCCCCCTTCAAACTAGCCGTTGTGGGATCCCTTGCCGCCTAATATTTGGGGAGAGGACCCGGGCCTCTATAAATAGGACTAGCCACCACCTTAGAAGGGGGACGATCCTCTACCGCATCTACTCACCAAGCATAAGAGCACCTCTCCTCAGGAGGATGCTCTTCCCTTGTAACTATTCATCCTCATCCCAAGAGGCAATCCACCACACCACACTGGAGTAGGTTATTACACCACATCGGTGGCCTGAACCTGTATAAATCTTGTGTCCCTTTGTTCTGCGAGTTCGATGCGCTAAGACTTGAGATTGTGGCGAGGGCGTGGGTTAGAGGGAGGAGAGATCTTCGTGCACACCCCAGTGTTCGAACCTCAAGGGTTTTGCCGGAACCCGAAATCTGACAGAGGTGCTTCGGCAGGCTTGTCCTCAACCAGATCCTTCTTGCCGTTGTCTTCATCCTCTTTGGGTGTATCCACCATGTATACGTCGTATGTGGAAGTGTTCGTCCAAAGTCTGGTAAACAAAGGGTTTTGGCCTTGATCTTCTCTAACACCGTCGTCCATACCATCAATGTCTTCGGAGCCGTAGTCCAGCATGTCGGTTAGATCTTCGATAGTGGCTATGAAGTGGGCGGAACGTAAAATTCCCCGCTCTCAGCCCCTAGTCTGGGCTAGGCATAATTCGGAAGTGATTCCTATGTTATGGCGAGGGATCGCATTAAGTCCAGAGCCTCATTTAGGAGCAAGGTTTGGTCATAGAGGCGAGAGTCCGCTGGGCCGACCAGGGTGAGGGTCTCCTGGCCGCACTTGTCACAGACCTCGAGAGTTTGGATTTAGAGTCCGAGGGAGAGTCTGGTGCTCTAGCGACAAGGGGAATTCGGTTCGTCTTTGGGTTTTCTCATGACGCCGTCCCCTCCGGATCTCCGGTAGCGAGCTCCATAATTGTAGGGAGTCCCCTCCTTCAAGCCTCCTCGAATATCGGCAACATAATTTAGGTTCCCGAAACTGATCTGATGACTAGGGGCGTAGCTGTCGATCTGCTCAATGTGGCCAATCGAGTTGGCCACAGTGCGAAACCGCCGAATACTAAAATTTGGCCCGGGAGGAAAGTCTCCTCCGAAACAGCATCATTGCAAATGATCAAACCAGCCATCAAACCTTCCGTCGACAGCATAGAGGAACTCTCAATGAAAGCACCAATGTCAGTGTCAAAACCGGCCATCTCGGGTAGGGGTCCCGAACTGTGCGTCTGAGGATTGAAGGTAACAGGAGGCAGGGGACACGATGTTTACCTAGGTTCGGGCCCTCTTGATGGAGGTAATACCCAACTTCCTGCTTGATTGACTTTGATGAGTATAGGGGTTACAAGAGTTGATCTACCTCGAGATCGTAATGGCTAAACCCTAGATGTCTAGCCTGTATGATTGTGATTGTCTCTACGGACTAAACCTTTCAGTTTATATAGACACCGGAGGGGCCTAGGGTTATACAAAGTTGGTTTACAGACAAAGGAATCTTCATATCCAAATGCCAAGCTTGCCATCCACGCAAAGGAGAGTCCCATTCGGACACGAGGAAGCCTCCCTTCTTGTATATTCATGGCCCACCAGTCCGACCCATGTCACATAGCCCAGACGCACGGGGACACCCTAATCCAGGACTCCCTCAACTATAGCAAGAAGACCAGAGGTTGTAGAAGCACTACGGCCGTTGGATGGACATTGTACGGTCACTGGAGCTAGAATCATTCATATTGACTAAGTTGACAAAGCCCTCCGTACGTGTTAACTTAGTAGGCCCACAAGTCAGCCTCCCATATGGTGGGTCCCACCTAGAAAGGGGAGTATTCATTTTTTTGTGCATAATAGGGAAGCACTTCCTTGCGTGCGAAGATATAGCTGGTGGGTCCGAGCTGTCAGCGGCGGGAACGTTTTTTTTTCATGAAATACAGAGGCCCTTCCAGTGGGTCCCAGATGTCAGGTGGAGGAATCATTATTTTGCGTGTAATAAGGAGGCATTTCCTTGTGTGCGGTCGTGGACCCAGCTATCAGACTCTCCATGTACAGTCCACTTCCGATGGATGTTGTTCATTGAGCATCTTGACCACGCCACGCCGAGAGCACCAAGGCGGTGGACGACGGCGAGGCCTACGAAGGGAACAACACGGAGTCGGGGAAGACACGGCAATGGCTGCCCACGTGGTTGGGAGTACGAGGGTTGGCTGGTTCGGCTGCGGTCGCCGGAAAATAACAGGAGGTGTGGGTGAGTAGAGGGATAGACATGCCAGGATGCGAGTATGGTGGGGCCGTGAGGCCTGCCCGGCAGCACAACCAGCCACAGGAGGCGGGAGCAGGTGGTTCCACCGGTGCTAGTTTGGGCGGCTGGAGCAGGAAGATCAGAGACTGAAGAAGCATGATTGTTGTTAGATTGTCATCTAATGGTCTGATGCTGGTAGAGTCGATTGTTGACTAAGTTTCTTTTTTGAGAAACCTTGTGTGCGCATGAACTTAGTAGGCCCTCAAGTCAGCCTCCAAATCTGTGGCAGACAACATAGAGCCCATTTGCTATTTTTTAATAATTTGCAACCCGTTTGCTAATTCTTAAGTAATTTATTACATCCCATTTTCTGCCCAGGTCCACGTCAAAAAGTTCAACCTTATTTTGCATATTTTGGTGGATTCCTAACTATTGTAATCCTAAAAGGATAAACATTTTTTAAGAACTTATTTATTTGCCAAAAATCATTTTGTTTTTCTAAGCGAATAAGACATGGGACAATTGAGTTGGTTTAAGGGAAAACTGGTGGTAAAAAAATCAGCGTGGGAGGGAAAACAACAACAAAAATAAGGATGTAAATATGAAAAGGGAACTTTATGTATTTTCAATATAATGATACGTGTATATGAACTAGTAAAACTATAGGTACAGATTAGAAAACGGAAGTAGGACATGGTGTTTCAAGAGGAAAAAGAACTGAGATGTGTGTTTGATTCAGTAAAAAAACTGCATGCGGATGTTGGAAGACAAAATATAACTAATGCTGGCGGGCCAGAGGCCAGTAGATACCTGCTGGATCTTTGTGCCCCATTGTCGTCATGGGCTGGGCCTATTAAATACAAAACCAAGCCTCGGCAGTCTACAACCCAGCTGAAACTTGCTCGACCTGAAAAAACAATATACCTGCTCATTAAACGAGAGAATTCTGCAAGTATAGACTAATAACTAGGATGCATCAGGTATATTGTTTTTTCATTATGGTAATAAGTGCATGCACTTCTTTCGAAAATTTGGAGAACTGGGAATTCGAACGGTAGGTGCTTATGCTACCCATCAAATAAAAATCAGGTGCCTGAAAATTCGTTTCGAAACAAATGATTCTTCTTTATATCCACGTCGACCCTCGACATGATGGTTGGAAGCAAATGCCAAGTTCCTACCAAAAGATCGTTAACAACAATACCAACTTGCGGACGAGAAGGTAGTACAAGTACCAATACCAAACTAACTTATAATCTTTTTACTCCTGGCCCTAGTGTTCGTCTGGTAGAAAATCTTGCAGAGGACTAGCTCTCGCTCCTTCTCTTGCTCCAGCATCACCTAGTTGGTCCTTTGTTGGTCGAAGTTCTTGTTGGTGTGCAACACCAAAACCTTTTTGCTGCCCGTCTGCCGGCCATTGACCATCACGTGCAAGGTATTGCCGGTCTTGTGCCACATCGCGTGCATGCCGACCTCCGGCAGTATCTTGCGACGCGTCCACGTGCCCCTTTTGAATGCCCTGGAATTCCGCTAGAAGAAATGCTTACTTAGGCCACTCAGTGTGATACCTGCAGTATTGTCGAATACAGGCTTTAGTGTACATAGTTGGCATTTTCATAACATCTTTGGCATGTTGTAGTCACTTGTTTCACATTTTATTAACTGTTAAATTGTAATCGCTTCACTAGGTATGCGTCTAGAAAGAAAAATACAGCTATAAACAAAGGAATATGTCTGTGCAAGTACACGGCCGATCGGTGTCTTACCTGGAACTTCCTCACGATGGGTGTAGCATATGTCGTGCTCGCTGTCGATGGTTGATATGAACAAATCGATAAGAGGGTGAGATCTCGCGCTGTCAGCGCTCACTTTGGCCTCAAGGTGCTCGATCAGCTTCTGATCCGTGGGATCGAACTTGACGCCAGCCGGCAGCACCGGCCAATCCTTCTTGGACTTGCATTAGTTAATTACAGTTATATGGTACTCAATGTATGATCAATCGACTGTTTTAAGTGAATGATGAAAGATTTCGATAGATAAGTGGTACTCCAAATCTGAAGTCCACAATACCCAAACACGCCGCCGGGATTCTTGTGTCACCTCACACGCAGCGTGTTGTCACATCAATTCAATGTGTGGACATAATGAATAATTTGACCGACGTATACTAGTACTGCTACTGTACTACTTACTAGTCGTATTTAGTGTCACATGTTAACCATAGGTCTAACTAACAAGTACGCACTTGAAGCCTAATTGATGAGATTACCTGGCAACAAGCTGTGTCGACGAATCTCTGGATATGGTGATTCATGAAACACATGGTATGATGTGTAAACACAGTCCCCCCTGATGAATGGAAGTTGCATAGCACGGTAATCATCGCCGGTGATATGATCAATGATTGGTTGGATGATCGGATAATTGAGCCCGAGGAACATGGAGTGGTTGCCGAGGCTGTAAACCCGCGTCCAGTTGAATACGCCTGGCCCGACGGAGCTGGGATCTTTCTCGAACACGAAGCAACCATAGCCATCAATGTCACGAACGCCCTAGGCATTGTACTGCATGTGGTTTGATGTAATCATTTTGTCAATTTGGTATGTGCGAATGAGCATCAAATGACCGCCATCAGCTGAACGAGCGATAAACCACCACCCATCGGCTGGTATGATTCTGGGTCCTGGAATCATGAAGGCCGGTGCATTTGCGCCTGCTGCAACAATTCAAATTGGAGACCAAAAGGACAAAAATAAACAATCATGTACAGAGTATGTGTGGAATTAAGATTATTATAACAGTGACACATATCATAGACAGAGAATTGCAATGCCGTGGTCGGTGGTCATAATCATACCCCAAGTTAAAATATAAGCCAATGGCTTTCATATTCTAGCAATATGTAATGGTTCAAACATCATGTAACAATGAGAGGAAAACAGCTATGACAGGGCATACCCATATTCTACCAGAGCACTTACTACTGTTCTCATATCAACTCTAAGCAATAGCATGTGTTGTTATAAAAATCTTGGAAATGAGAGTAACATATAGCAATCATGAGGTTATGCTCATAATATCTATTCTAACAATCATTAGATGCCAATTGTTCTCATATCAACTCTAACAATAACATGTGTGGTCATAAAAATCTAGGAAATGAGAGGAACATATAGCAATGATGTGGTTATAGACATACTATCTATTCTAAATTTGTAACAATGAACAGGCAGTCGTATTCATAAGGTAAAGATGAGATGAGATGGAACAATTACACGACGATAGATTCCACCAGTATAGGAAGCCAATCTGTGTGTCGACCGCGTAAAAGATGCCATCATGCACTATAGCATCAGACAGAAATGTTGCCTTAATAGGATTGACGATGATCCATAACCATGTATGGCGACCGGATTCCAGATAGACTAATCCCATTTTGAACAAGGCAATGAGCTTATAATACATATAGTCTTCTGATGGTGTGGGCACTTCGCAGATTACAACTTTCAGCAAACAGAGGTCGAGCCAAAAGCTCGACGCATCTCGTGCGTAGTAGGCAGGAGTGTCCGGCGGGCCGCGAGCCTCGATGGCGGCGGTATCCAACCATGGAAGGGTGATCTCTCGCTGGGTGTAGATATCCACGAGACGCCATGGACTACCGTATTGGTGTAAGAGGATGATCCAGTTGGCCTTCATGCCCGCCTAGTAATGGTCGTGCATGAAGGACAGGTGGACGGGTAGTGGTAGCATGTCGAGGGGCACCAGGGCAACCTCTGTAGGATCGTCAAGTCGGTGTCTGGGCCACCAACGAGGATCGGGCATCAGCAAGCAGGGTGTCTTGAAAAGAGCCAGCCGGTTGCAGACGAGTAGATGGTACGAAGACACCAAGCATGCGGCCAGGCAAACGGTGCTGAGCAGGTCCATACGATCACAGATCTACTCCAAGAGAACATAGGGGAGGGAATTCCAATCGCCGCTCTGCGTGTTAGTCGGTTCTACCATAGGGTTTTTTAGGGTGCTGAGTGATTGAGGTTTTCGGTGCCTGTGAGCCAGCGGGGAAGTGGATTCGGGCGGGCAAGCAAAGAAGATGGCGTGTGTGGCTGAGCAGTGAGCGGCGGGATATGGTATGCATGAGCTACCAAGGAAGATGATGCGGGCGAGCGAGCAGTGAGCAGGGGGAAATGGTGTGCGGCCGACGATGGGGAAGAGAGGAGGAAGAAGAGTGAAAGACAGGGAAGAAAGTGCATTAAATCTGAATTCTATTAGTACTACTGCCAGGATATACCGTCCTTCGGAGTGTAAATAGTTACGCCAATGACATGTGGGTCTACCTCAAGAGGGCCCATATGTCAGTTAATGGAGGAGAGAGGTGCGTAGGCGTATTTGCAGAAGCTGAAGGAAATATGCCCTAGAGGCAATAATAAAGTTATTATTTATTTCCTTATATCATGATAAATGTTTATTATTCATGCTAGAATTGTATTAACCGGAAACATAACACTTGTGTGAATACATAGACAAACAGACTGTCACTAGTATGCCTCTACTTGACTAGCTCGTTGATCAAAGATGGTTATGTTTCCTAACCATAGACACCAGTTGTCATTTGATTAACGGGATCACAACATTAGGAGAATGATGTGATTGGCTTGACCCATTCCGTTAGCTTAGCACTTGATCGTTTAGTATGTTGCTATTGCTTTCTTCATGATTTATACATGTTCCTATGACTATGAGATTATGCAACTCTCGTTTACCGGAGGAACACTTTGCGTGCTACCAAACGTCACAACGTAACTGGGTGATTATAAAGGTGCTCTACAGGTGTCTCCAAAGGTACATGTTGGGTTGGCGTATTTCGAGATTAGGATTTGTCACTCCGATTGTCGGAGAGGTATCTCTGGGCCCTCTCAGTAATGCACATCACTTAAGCCTTGCAAGCATTGCAGCTAATGAGTTAGTTGCGGGATGATGTATTACAGAACGAGTAAAGAGACTTGTCGGTAACGAGATTGAACTAGGTATTAAGATACCGACGATCGAATCTCGGGCAAGTAACATGCCGATGACAAAGGGAACAATGAATGTTGTTATGCGGTCTTACCGATAAAGATCTTCGTAGAATATGTAGGAGCCAATATGAGCATCCAGGTTTCGCTATTGGTTATTGACTGGAGACATGTCTTAGTCATGTCTACATTGTTCTCGAACCCATAGGGTCCACATGCTTAATGTTACGATGATAGTTTCATTATGAGTTTATATGTTTTGATGTACCGAAGGTTGTTCGGAGTCCCGGATGTGATCACGAACATGACGAGGAGTCTCGAAATGGTCGAGACATGAAGATTGATATATTGGAAGCCTATGTTTGGACATCAGAAGTGTTCCGGGTGAAATCGGCATTTTACCGCAGTGCCGGGAGGTTACCGGAACCCCCTGGTAACCTAATGGGCCTTAATGGGCCTAGTGGAGGAAGTAGAGAGGAGGCCAAGGGGCAGCTGCGCGCCCCCTCCCCGCAAGTCTGAATTGGACAAGGAGGGGGGCGCCGCTTCCCCTTTCCTTTCCCCTCTCTCTCCTCCCCCCCCCACAAGTCCTAGTCCAACATGGAAAAGGGGGGAGTCCTACTCCCAGTGGGAGTAGGACTCCTCCTGGCACGCCCCTTGCCTGGCCGCACCTCCTCCCCCTTGCTCCTTTATATACGGGGGCAGGGGGCACCCCATAGACACAACAATTGATCATTTATCTCTTAGCCATGTGCGGTACCCCCCTCCACCATAATCCTCGATAATATTGTAGCGGTGCTTAGGTGAAGCCCTGCGATGGTAGAACATCAAGATCGTCACCATGCTGTCGTGCTGACGGAACTCTTCCCCGACATTCTGCTGGATCGGAGTCCGGGGATCGTCATCGAGCTGAACATGTGCTAGAACTCGGAGGTGCCGTAGTTTCGGTGCTTGACCGGTCGGGCCGTGAAGACGTACGACTACATCAACCGCGTTGTGCTAACGCTTCCGCTTTCGGTCTACGAGGGTACGTGGACTACACTCTCCCCTCTCGTTGCTATGCATCACCATGATCTTGTGTGTGCATAGGAATTTTTTTGAAATTACTACGTTCCCCAACAGTGGCATCCGAGCCAGGTTTTATGTGTTGATGTTATTTGCACGAGTAGAACACAAGTGAGTTGTGGACGATATAAGTCATACTACTTACCAGCATGTCATACTTTGGTTCGGTGGTATTGTTGGATGAAGCGGCCCGGACCGACATTACGCGTACGCTTACGCGAGACTGTTTCTACCGACGTGCTTTGCACACAGGTGGCTGGCGGGTGTTAGTTTCTCCAACTTTAGTTGAACCGAGTGTGACTACGCCCGGTCCTTGCGGAGGTTAAAATAGCACCAACTTGACAAACTATCGTTATGGTTTTGATGCGTAGGTAAGAACGGTTCTTGCTAAGCCCGTAGCAGCCACGTAAAACTTGCAACAACAAAGTAGAGGACGTCTAACTTGTTTTTGCAGGGCATGTTGTGATGTGATATGGTCAAGACATGATGCTAAATTTTATTGTATGAGATGATCATGTTTTGTAACCAAGTTATCGGCAACTGGCAGGAGCCATATGGTTGTCGCTTTATTGTATGCAATGCAATCGCCCTGTAATGCTTTACTTTATCACTAAGCGGTAGCGATAGTCGTAGAAGCATAAGATTGGCGAGACGACAACGATGCTACGATGGAGATCAAGGTGTCGCGCCGGTGACGATGGTGATCATAACGGTGCTTCGGAGATGGAGATCACAAGCACAAGATGATGATGGCCATATCATATCACTTATAATGATTGCATGTGATGTTTATCTTTTATGCATCTTATCTTGCTTTGATTGACAGTAGCATTATAAGATGATCTCTCACTAAATTTCAAGATAAAAGTGTTCTCCCTGAGTATGCACCATTGCCAAAGTTGGTCGTGCCCAGACACCACGTGATGATCGGGTGTGATAAGCTCTACATCCATCTACAACGGGTGCAAGCCAGTTTTGCACACGCAGAATACTCAGGTTAAACTTGACGAGCCTAGCATATGCAGATATGGCCTCAGAACACTGAGACCTCATGGTCGAGCGTGAATCATATAGTAGATATGATCAACATAGTGATGTTCACCATTGAAAACTACTCCATTTCACATGATGATCAGTTATGGTTTAGTTGATTTGGCTCACGTGATCACTTAGAAGATTAGAGTGATGTCTTTCTAAGTGGGAGTTCTTAAGTAATACGATTAATTGAACTTAAATTTATCATGAACTTAGTACCTGATAGTATCTTGCTTGTTTATCTTTGATTGTAGATAGATGGCCCGTGATGTTGTTCCGTTGAATTTTAATGGGTTCCTTGAGAAAGCAAAGTTGAAAGATGATGGTAGCAATTACACGGACTGGGTCCGTAACTTGAGGATTATCCTCATTGCTGCACAGAAGAATTACGTCCTGGAAGCACCGCTGGGTGCCAGGCCTGCTGCTGGAGCGACACCAGATGTTATGAACGTCTGCAGAGCAAAGCTGATGACTACTCGATAGTTCAGTGTGCCATGCTTTACGGCTTAGAACCGGGTCTTCAACGACGTTTTGAACGTCATGGAGCATATGAGATGTTCCAGGAGTTGAAGTTAATATTTCAAGCAAATGCCCGGATTGAGAGATATGAAGTCTCCAATAAGTTCTATAGCTGCAAGATGGAGGAGAACAGTTCTGTTAGTGAACATATACTCAGAATGTCTGGGTACCATAATCACTTGACTCAGCTGGGAGTTAATCTTCTGGTTGATAGTGTCATTGACAGAGTTCTTCAATCACTGCCACCAAGCTACAAGAGCTTCGTGATGAACTATAATATGCAAGGGATGAATAAAACAATTCCCGAGCTCTTTGCAATGCTAAAGGCTGCGGAGGTAGAAATCAAGAAGGAGCATCAAGTGTTGATGGTCAACAAGACCACTAGTTTCAAGAAAAAGGGCAAAGGGATGAAGAAGGGTAACTTCAAGAAGAACAGCAAGCAAGTTGCTGCTCAGGAGAAGAAACCCAAATCTGGACCTAAGCCTGAAACTGCGTGCTTCTACTGCAAGCAGACTGGTCACTGGAAGCGGAACTGCCCCAAGTATTTGGCGGATAAGAAGGATGGCAAGGTGAACAAAGGTATATGTGATACACATGTTATTGATGTGTACCTTACTAGAGCTCGCAGTAGCACCTTTGTATTTGATACTGGTTCCGTTGCTAACATTTGCAACTCGAAACAGGGACTACGGATTAAGCGAACACTGGCAAAGGACGAGGTGACAATGCGCGTGGGAAATGGTTCCAAAGTCGATGTGATCGCGGTCGGCACGCTACCTCTACATCTACCTTCGGTATTAGTATTAGACCTAAATAATTGTTATTTGGTGCCAGCATTGAGCATGAACATTATATCTGGATCTTGTTTGATGCGAGACGGTTATTCATTTAAATCAGAGAATAATGGTTGTTCTATTTATATGAGTAATATCTTTTATGGTCATGCACCCTTGAAGAGTGGTCTATTCTTATTAAATCTTGATAGTAGTGACACACATATTCATAATGTTGAAGCCAAAAGATGCAGAGTTGATAATAATAGTGCAACTTATTTGTGGCACTGCCTTATAGGTCATATCGGTGTAAAGCGCATGAAGAAACTCCATACTGATGGACTTCTGGAATCACTTGATTATGAATCACTTGGTACTTGCGAACCGTGCCTCATGGGCAAGATGACTAAAACGCCGTTCTCCGGTACTATGGAGAGAGCAACAGATTTGTTGGAAATCATACATACAGATGTATGTGGTCCGATGAATGTTGAGGCTCGTGGCGGATATTGTTATTTTCTCACCTTCACAGATGATTTAAGCAGATATGGGTATATCTACTTAATGAAGCATAAGTCCGAAACATTTGAAAAGTTCAAAGAATTTTAGAGTGAAGTTGAAAATCATCGTAACAAGAAAATAAAGTTTCTACGATCTGATCATGAAGGAGAATATTTGAGTTACGAGTTTGGTCTACATTTGAAACAATGCGGAATAGTTTCGCAACTCTCGCCACCCGGAACACCACAGCATAATGGTGTGTCTGAACGTCGTAATCGTACTTTACTAGATATGGTGTGATCTATGATGTCTCTTACAGATTTACCGCTATCGTTTTGGGGTTATGCTTTAGAGACGGCCGCATTCACGTTAAATAGGGCACCATCAAAATCCGTTGAGACGTCGCCTTATGAACTGTGGTTTGGCAAGAAACCAAAGTTGTCGTTTCTGAAAGTTTGGGGATGCGATGCTTATGTGAAAAAGCTTCAACCTGATAAGCTCAAACCCAAATCGGAGAAATGTGTCTTCATAGGATACCCAAAGGAGACTGTTGGGTACACCTACTATCACAGATCCGAAGGCAAGACATTCGTTGCTAAGAATGTATCCTTTCTAGAGAAGGAGTTTCTCTCGAAAGAAGTGAGTGGTAGGAAAGTAGAACTTGATGAGGTAACTGTACCTGCTCCCTTATTGGAAAGTAGTACGTCACAGAAACCGGATTTTGTGACACCTACACCAATTAGTGAGGAAGCTAATGATAATGATCATGAAACTTCAGATCAAGTTACTACCAAACCTCGTAGATCAACCAGAGTAAGATCCGCACCAGAGTGGTACGGTAATCCTGTTCTAGAAGTCATGCTACTAGATCATGATGAACCTATGAACTATGAAGAAGCGATGGTGAGCCCAGATTCCGCAAGATGGCTAGAAGCCATGAAATCTGAGATATGATCCATGTATGGGAACAAAGTGTGGACTTTGGTTGACTTGCCCATTGATAGGCAAGCAATTGAGAATAAATGGATCTTCAAGAAGAAGACTGACGCTGACGGTAATGTTACTGTCTACAAAGCTCGACTTGTTGCGAAAGGTTTTCGACAAGTTCAAGGGATTGACTACAATGAGACCTTCTCACCCGTAGCGATGCTTAAGTCTGTCCAAATCATGTTAGCAATTGCCGCATTTTACGATTATGAAATTTGGCAGATGGATGTAAAAACTGCGTTCCTGAATGGATTTCTGGAAGAAGAGTTGTATATGATACAACCGGAAGGTTTTGTCGATCCAAAGGGAGCTAACAAAGTGTGCAAGCTCCAGTGATCCCTTTATGGACTGGTGCAAGCCTCTCGGAGTTGGAATAAACGCTTTGATAGTGTGATCAAAGCATTTGGTTTTGTACAGACTTTTGGAGAAGCATGTATTTACAAGAAAGTAAGTGGGAGCTCTGTAGCATTTCTGATATTATATGTGGATGACATATTACTGATTGGAAATGATATAGAATTTCTGGATAGCATAAAGGGATACTTGAATAAAAGTTTTTCAATGAAAGACCGCGGTGAAGCTACTTACATATTGGGCATTAAGATCTATAGAGATAGATCAAGACGCTTAATTGGACTTTCACAAAGCACATACCTTGACAAAGTTTTGAAGAAGTTCAAAATGGATCAAGCAAAGAAAGGGTTCTTGCCTGTGTTACAAGGTGTGAAGTTGAGTAAGACTCAATGTTCGACCACCGAAGAAGATAGAGAGAAAATGAAAGATGTTCCCTATGCTTCAGCCATAGGCTCTATCATGTATGCAATGTTGTGTACCAGACCTGATGTGTGCCTTGCTATAAGTCTAGCAGGGAGGTACCAAAGTAATCTAGGAGTGGATCACTGGACATCGGTCAAGAACATCCTGAAGTACCTGAAAAGGACTAAGGATATGTTTCTCGTATATGGAGGTGACAAAGAGCTCATCGTAAATGGTTACGTTGATGCAAGCTTTGACATTGATCCGGACGATTCTAAATCGCAAACCGGATACGTGTTTACATTAAACGGTGGTGCTGTCAGTTGGTGCAGTTCTAAACAAAGCGCCGTGGCGGGATCTACATGTGAAGCGGAATACATAGCTGCTTCGGAAGCAACAAATGAAGGAGTCTGGATGAAGGAGTTCATATTCGATCTAGGTGTCATATCTAGTGCATCGGGTCCAATGAATATCTTTTGTGACAATACTGGTGCAATTGCCTTGGCAAAGGAATCCAGATTTCACAACAGAACCAAGCACATCAAGAGACGCTTCAATTCCATTCGGGATTTAGTCCAAGTGGGAGACATAGAAATTTGCAAGATACATACAGATCTAAATGTTGCAGACCCGCTGACTAAGCCTCTTCCACGAGCAAAACATGATCAGCACCAAGGCTCCATGGGTGTTAGAATCATTACTGTGTAATCTAGATTATTGACTCTAGTGCAAGTGGGAGACTGAAGGAAATATGCCCTAGAGGCAATAATAAAGTTATTATTTATTTCCTTATATCATGATAAATGTTTATTATTCATGCTAGAATTGTATTAACCGGAAACATAATACTTGTGTGAATACATAGGCAAACAGAGTGTCACTAGTATGCCTCTTCTTGACTAGCTCATTGATCAAAGATGGTTATGTTTCCTAACCATAGACATGAGTTGTCATTTGATTAACGGGATCACATCATTAGGATAATGATGTGATTGACTTGACCCATTCCGTTAGCTTAGCACTTGATCGTTTAGTATGTTGCTATTGCTTTCTTCATGACTTATACATGTTCCTATGACTATGAGATTATGCAACTCCTGTTTACCGGAAGAACACTTTGTGTGCTACCAAACGTCACAACGTAACTGGGTGATTATAAAGGTGCTCTACAGGCGTCTCCAAAGGTACATGTTGGGTTGGCGTATTTCGAGATTAGGATTTGTCACTCCGATTGTCGGAGAGGTATCTTTGGGCCCTCTCGGTAATGCACATCACTTAAGCCTTGCAAGCATTGCAGCTAATGAGTTAGTTGCGGGATGATGTATTACAGAACGAGTAAAGAGACTTGCCGGTAACGAGATTGAACTAGGTATTAAGATACCGATGATCGAATCTCGGGCAAGTAACATACCGATAACAAAGGGAACAACGTATGTTGTTATGCGGTCTGACCAATAAAGATCTTCGTAGAATATGTAGGAGACAATATGAGCATCCAGGTTCTGCTATTGGTTATTAACCGGAGACGTGTCTCTGTCATGTCTACATTGTTCTCAAACCCGTAGGGTCCGCACGCTTAATGTTACGATGATAGTTTCATTATGAGTTTATATGTTTTGATGTACCGAAGGTTGTTCGGACTCCCGGATGTGATCACGGACATGACGAGGAGTCTCGAAATGGTCGAGAAATGAAGATTGATATATTGGACACCTATGTTTGGACATCGAAAGTGTTCCGGGTGAAATCGGCATTTTACCGGAGTGCCGGGAGGTTACCGGAACCCCCTGGTAACCTAATGGGCCTTAATGGGCCTAGTGGAGGAAGTAGAGAGGAGGCCAAGGGGCAGCCACGCGCCCCTCCCCCCCCCAAGTCCGAATTGGACAAGGAGGGGGGCGGCGCCCCCCTTTCCTTTCCCCTCTCTCTCTCCTTCCCCCCAAGTCCTAGTCCAACATGGAAAAGGGGGGGAGTCCTACTCCCAGTGGGAGTAGGACTCTTCCTGGCGCGCCCCTTGCCTGGCCGCACCTCCTCCCCCTTGCTCCTTTATATATGGGGGCAGGGGGCACCCCATAGACACAACAATTGATCATTGATCTCTTAGCCGTGTGCGGTGCCCCCCTCCACCATAATCCTCGATAATATTGTAGCAGTGCTTAGGCGAAGCCCTGCGACGGTAGAACATCAAGATCGTCACCACGCCGTCGTGCTAACGGAACTCTTCCCTGACATTCTGCTGGATCGGAGTCCGGGGATCGTCATCGAGCTGGACGTGTGCTAGAACTCGGAGATGCCATAGTTTCGGTGCTTGATCGGTCGGGCCATGAAGACGTACGACTACATCAACCGCGTTGTCCTAACGCTTCCGCTTTCGGTCTACGAGGATACGTGGACTACACTCTCCCCTCTCGTTGCTATGCATCACCATGATCTTGTGTGTGTGTAGGAAATTTTTTGAAATTACTATGTTCCCCAACAGAAGCGTGCTCCACTGGCAAACATGATGGTAGCACTCCTGGGTAAGGCTGATTTAGTAACACCAACACGCTGGTTCAGCTTATTAATTAAGTGTCCCATCTGCTGCAGCGTGTATTGTCACTTCAGTGTGAAGACTAGTTGAATAGTTCTCTCTGACCGAGATGGAGAATAATGGATCGCGAATACTTTGATAGAGGCGAGGGTCCCGATCCTTCGATGAGATGATAACTATCGATTTGGTGGAGACGACTTTGACGATCCGACTACAAACGTGCATGACGTTGCGCCTTAGCAATCGCTAAACCAACTCCGGGAGGTTATTGACCACGTTGGAGCACGATCAACCTGACCACAAAGGTCTATTCCTGCAAGCAATCGAAGAACAAGCAAGAATATGATTAAGCAATCTGAATATTGCGAGTATGGATGAAGTATTGATAAAAGTGGGGTTTCATAAGCGGTCTTGGTCTGGTCGTTGGACACAAACGAAGTACACGAAGTTGCAGCAATGGCTAACTTTTAACTAAATAAAACCCAAGTCTAAACGAAGCCTTAAGGGCTATATATAGGGAAAAGAGAGGGGATTTTGTCCACCCTTGGCAAGGTGGGACTAAAACACCTCCTAAGTCGTTTCCCCTATAATATGGACTCTAAAAATAGATTACATGGGCCTGGCCCAAAATAAGGTGGCGCGACACCAATAATAAGCTATGGAGGAAATTTATGAAAGGCCATCTTGTATATTTCGTCCATCTTCTTGTATGTCATCATGGTGGCTTCAAAGTCCGGAAATCTCCACTTGAACCTCCGTTATTGTTCTCTTTGCACGCACCTTCATCTCCGTGCTTGACCATGCTCTAATGTTCATCCTTCTTGTCCGTGCTAGGCCCTTCAATTGCAAGCAACACAAATGTATCTAAGTTAGGCAGCATCATATTCTCATGAACACTAGAAACATTACCAAGAAACGAAAGTACCTGATAATTTAATTGGCGTATCTGAGTTCTAGCAACTGTTCCAAGAGGTAAAACAACAGGGTATATGGGTGTAACTGTGGTAGCCATGTCCTCATCATCCTCCCCTTCTTGAAAACAAAGCCGTCCTCGGCGTTGCTTAATCTGAAATATGGCTAACAATAGAGACAAGGTGTACACGTTGTATATGTATATGTCATCCATTTTAACTGATCTCAGTTGTGGCACATGTGACACAGTTATACAAGAGCACCCTTCAAAAGTCGTGAAAAATAAAGCCAATATATTATCACAAGAAGTCAAAGGCATGAAAATATTGCAACTCAGTTTGCACATATAAGTGAAGCTCTTATTCATAATAAAAGATTGGCAATGCTCATCATTAAACCATCACCAAGATTAGAGGTCATATCAAAATGATTAAACATTGGCACAACTATTTTCAAACGTATTTGATCCAAATCTGATCTTTTCACTGATTCACATGGTTCTTTGGCATCAATTGTTAATTCAATGGGTTCACTCAAAATTGTTTAATCACATGGCAAAGTCAAATCATGAACATAGTCCTCTAAAATAACTGGTGTGATCAAAGTAGTGGGTAGCTCATCGCATGGTTCATTTAAATTGACAAGGCATTCATCATACTCATGTGGAGGGGGAAGATCGGTACCTTTGTCATTACCTCTTATGATCAACAAAGATGATGTAGGCACTCTAGGTGGCGACATGTCACATGGTGGAGGTGATGTAGTGCTCTCAACAATGGATGTTGTTGCCATAGGAGACGCAGTGGTGGAAGGAACAACCGTCGCAACTCGTGGGATTTGCACCTTCCGCTTGTTTATCTTGTGGGCAACACATCTTGTTATCTCCTGTTCAGCTTTGCAAGCAAGACGAAACAAACGGTCCATAGGATAACATGTTTCATGAATTAGTATCTCCTGAATGTCACGGTTTAATCCTCCACAAAATCTATCCATAAATTCTTCTTCACTTTCTTCTAAAGAGGAATGCAACAAGGTAGTTTGTAAATCATCATAATATTTCATTACAGTGTCACTACCTTGTTTTAAATGTTGCAACTTTTTAATCATGTCACGAGTATAATAAGCGGGGACGAATGTATGTCGCATGGCAAGTTTCAAATCATCCCAAGTAATAGGTATATAATCAGGGTGTAACCGACAATATTCACTCCACCAAACTAAAGCATAACCAGCGAAAGAACCAATCGCAACCTTAACTTTTTTATGTTCATCAAAATTATGGGAAGCAAATATAATATTTATGTCGAACTCCCATTCAATATATAAAGCAGGTCTAAAACGGCCATTAAATGATGGTATAGAAACATTAACCTGATCATGTGCATTTGGATGTTTATGCACCTCTCGTGATCGTTGTGGAATTTGCATAGGTGGTGGCACGTCTCCCGCGATCGACAAAGCCCATGGATTGACTCTAGATCCTGTCATGATTAGTAGAAACAAGAAACAAAAATCCAAAAATAATGTTCCTATAACTACTAGGATGTGGTAGTAAAATGCTCACAGTAAAGCAAATATCAATGTCTTACAATGTCTTACCATGTAGCAGGCGGTGATCGGCAACCAGCGGTGTCAAGTAACTCCAAAAGTTGGGTAAAGCGATTGCCAGGTGAACGTATGGATAGACGGTGTAGAAATATGTGGAGCTGGGTTGGCTTTATATATGTGGGAAAAAATGCTACAACCACGTTAATTAGTGCAAGCTGAAAATTCGTTCAAAGTGGTCGAGTGCTGATCCTAGGCTAGACCGTGCTAGAGACGCGAGCCTAAGACACAAATGAAATTCACATGCCCTGGCAACCAAGTACTCAAGTTGCAACAAAAAAAATATGAGCAACGTAGCAACAAGCCAAACGAGCAATACTACAAGTATGTATGATATCTGCAAATATTTGGTATGTGGCTAATCTCTCTTTTCTTTTGTTTCTGCCTCAATGTCTTTCTCCCTCACGTGCAACTTCTTTTTTTTGCCCGATAAACAATTTCCAAGTACTACCGCACAAACGTGATTGCTCTTCTTTTTTTTTCACTATCCAGTTCCTTTTCTTTTTCTTCCTATTCTCTGATTTTCTTTTTGAATCCTTCCAAAAGATGAGCACGCAGCACTTTAATGTCTCCTATCCCAAAACTTCCAAAGAAAACATCCACGTTATCCCCTTCCTTTATTGGCTGATCTCTTCTCTTTATTGGCTGATCCCTTTTCTCGTTGTGTTGGCCGATCTGTTTTTTTTTTTTGACTTTCCAATTAGTAGGCACAACTCACGTCCTTCCTTCCTTCCTTCTTTCCCTTTTTTTAAAGAAAATTGCCCCAAAAACGGCCACCAACCAAACCGATTGGCACTTGCCTTTTTTTTAATCTTTTCCTTATCTCTTTTGGCAACGTCCAAAAATAATTCCTCACAATAAATGTCGATTCCAAAACCTGCACCACCACGTTACTTCTCTCTCTCTCTCTCTCTCTCCTACTTTTTTTTCTATCTTTCAAACTCTGACTCTTTTTTTTCGTTGGATTAGTCAATAAAAAAAAATCCACCAACGTGAATTGCTAGGACTCCAAACCGAATAGGTTTTATTATTTGTTTCTTTCTTTTCAAGAAACATCCAAAATATGGAAACCTCGAACTGAATCTGTACTCTTTAATTCCTCCCCTCCTGTTTCTTTTTGGCTGATCAAAATTTGTGGGACTTGTTTCCATGCATATCTAACAACCAAAGGAAACTTTCTCTCTGTTCCTTTTATTCCGCCAACCTCTCTTTTCTCTCTCTCTCTCTCTCTCTCTCTCTCTCTCTCTCTCTCTCTTTGCAGCGATCTCCACGGATCCAAACTAGTACTATGATTCGGTCAGCCAAAAGAAGGATTCAATCAGATCTGCACTTTCCTTTCTTTGCCTTCAACGATTAGGAAACTTTCCAAGAACTACGCTGCTATTTTTATTTCTCAAATCTGCACAAGATTACCACGTGATGCCTTTACTTGGAAACGAAATCTTTTTTTTAACTCCAACGTTGGTTGCTCGTTATCTTCTTTGATTTTTCTTCTCCTTCTCACTCTCCAACAAAAATCCAAACATCCAATACTTGGAAACAGACCAGCACGTCCTCCTTTGCTTTTTTTTCTCCTTATTTACCACAACAAACAGGGATTTATGGACACAGATCGGCGCTTGCCTTTTCTTTCACGGATGATCCCTTCTTTCCTTAAAACCAGCCACGTACTATTTCCAAACGAACTTGCCTTTTTTTTGGGCGACCAAATCTTGCCACGAATCTGCTAGTAGCTCGGTTTCCAACGAAAGCAATCCCAACGAGGCAACAACACGAATTTCCTTCCAACCTAGAAAACAGATCAACGCTGGACTCTCCTTTCCTTTTTTGTAGCGATTCTTTTCGTTTGCTTAACAAACCAGGAAACTTTCCAAGTAATACCACGTCCTCCTTTTCTTCTTTTATTTTCGCCCTTTGTATTTCCTGGCCGAACCAATGTCTTTCCTTATTCTCTCACCTCAAAACGCTCACTTTCCTTATATACGTTTTCTTCGTTCCTGTTTTTTTCTTTCCTCCAATTTTTTTTCAGATTTTTGTAACTCCATGATCACAAGGACTTTTTCCCTTCGATCCAAACCTTCTGAATGTTTTTTTGCAAAGGATGGAAAGAACAATGGCGGCTGCAAGACAATAACAGATGATAGCAACAACAATAAAAGTGTATGGACGGTCGTGATGGCGACGAGCAAAAGATTCTGTAGTGGAAGATGACAACGAGGTGAATGATGGTGTTTGCGGAAGCGGCGTGAACAAAACGTGCTCAGAACTCGAAACTCTAAAATACTAGACCTAAACCAGCAACTCGACACACGATGCAACCGAAAATTCAACAATGCAAAAACTAAGTGATAATAGCGAAAGGCTCAAACTGTCTGGGACACGGATGAACTAATCTAACTCTTTTTTGGTGGATTTTTCTTGGACTCTAGGTACGAAGAACATATGCAATCTAGACTATGAAAAACTGGAAATCTCACCGAGCAACCTGAAAACTGATACCACTTGATAGAGGCGAGGGTCCCGATCGTTCGATGACATGATAACTATCGATTTGGTGGAGACGACTTTGACGATCCGACTACAAACGTGCACGACGTTGCGCCTTAGCAATCGCTAAACCAACTCCGGGAGGTTATTGACCACGTTGGAGCACGATCAACCTGACCACGAAGGTCTATTCCTGCAAGCAATCGAAGAACAAGCAAGAATATGATCAAGCAATCTGAATATTGCGAGTATGGATGAAGTATTGATAAAAGTGGGGTTTCATAAGCGGTCTTGGTCTGGTCGTTGGACACAAACGAAGTACACGAAGTTGCAGCGATGGCTAACTTTTAACTAAATAAAACCCAAGTCTAAGCGAAGCCTTAAGGGCTATATATATAGGGAAAAGAGAGGGGATTTTGTCCACCCTTGGCAAGGTGGGACTAAAACACCTCCTAAGTCGTTTCCCCTATAATATGGACTCTAAAAATAGATTACATGGGCCTGGCCCAAAATAAGGTGGCGCGACACCAATAATAAGCTATGGAGGAAATTTATGAAAGGCCATCTTGTATATTTCATCCATCTTCTTGTATGTCATCATGGTGGCTTCAAAGTCCGGAAATCTCCACTTGAACCTCCGTTCTTGTTCTCTTTGCACGCACCTTCATCTCCGTGCTTGACCATGCTCCAATGTTCATCCTTCTTGTCCGTGCTAGGCCCTTCAATTGCAAGCAACACAAATGTATCTAAGTTAGGCAGCATCATATTCTCATGAACACTAGAAACATTACCAAGAAACGAAAGTACCTGATAATTTAATTGGTGTATCCGAGCTCTAGCAACTGTTCCAAGAGGTAAAACAACAGGGGATATGGGTGTAACTGTGGTAGCCATGTCCTCATCATACTTCCTATCTACAGTATCCCTATGCCTGTACACTCATCCTGTCCAACAAGATGAAACATTGGCCAAGGCACCCGGCGCCAATAATGTAGAAGTACTAGTACTACCTCCTTTCCGGTTTATAGGACTCAATTCAAAAATCTCATCAACCAAGGTATATGACAAGTGGTGGAATAATTTTTGTAGTTTGCAAAAACACTCCATTAATGCACTCGTTTTCCTCAAAAAATTATGTTTACCAATGCATTAATTTTGTGTCAAACTTTGACCATCTACTCCCTCCATCCAGGTGAATAAGTCATCTTTGGTTGTGCACTGTGACGAAGGAGGGAAAAACAAGAGAACTTAATGTTTATTTGCTACTCCCTCCGTTCCTAAATATAGTCTTTTTAGACATTCAAATGGAATAAAACATACAGATGTATGTATACATATTTTAGAGTGTAGATTCACTCATTTTGCTCCGTATGTAGTCACTTGTTGAAATCTCTAGAAAGACAAATACTCTGTATTTGGGAACAGAGGGAGGCTTTTACTCCGTATTTGGGAACAGAGGGAGTATCTGATGAGGACATCAATACAATTGTTACACCCACAACCCCTGCTGCTATACATACTGGACCAATTACTAGAGCTCGTGCACGCCAACTAAATTACCAGGTACTTTCGTTTCTTGGTAATGATTCTAATGTTCATGAGAATATGATGCTGCCTAAATTGGATACATTTGTTTTGCTTACAAATGAAGGGCCTAGCTTGGAGAAGGATGAACATTGGAGCAAGAACAAGCATGGAGATGATGGCATGCGCAAGGGGAACAAGAACGGAGTTACAAGTGATGATTTCAGGACTTTGAAGCCACCATAATGGGTGCATGAAGCCTTGGACGAAATATACAAGATGCCACTTCATAAATTTCGTCCCGAGGCTATTTTAGGTGCTGCGTCACCTTATTATTGGGCCAGGCCCATGTAATTTCGAAATACATAAGTATAGGCTATTTTTAAAGTCCGTATGTGTGGGGAAACAAGAGATAGGGTTGATTTCGGACCCATCCACCAAGGGCCACGAAATTCCCCCCTCTTCCTCCATATATACAGCCCTTAGGGCATCGTTTAGACTTTGGGTTTTGTTTAGATTAAAAGTTCGCCATAGCTGCAACTTCGCGTACTTCGTTTGTGTTCAACGACCAGACAAAGGCGTCACAGAACCCCACCTTGATCAATAAAGCTTTCATCTTATATTCGCAATATCCAGATTGCAATCTCAGTTTCTTGCTTGTTCTTCGTTTGCTCGCAGGAAACAGACCCTCGTGGTCAGGTTGATCATGCTCCGGCGTGGTCAATAACCTCTCGGAGTTGGTTTAGCGATTGCTAAGGCGCGACGTCCTCGCACGTTCGTAGTCGGATCGTCAAAGTCGACTGCCACCAAAGCGATATCCATCATCTCATCGAAAGACGGGACACCTTTGCCTCTATCAAGTGGTATCAGATTTCCAGGTTGCTCGGTGAGATTTTACAGTTTTTCGTAGTTTAGATCGAGTCTGTTCTTCATACCTATAGTCCACGAAAAAGCCACAAAAAAATTAGGGTTAGTTCATCATATCCGAACCAATCTGAGCCTTTGCATAATCTTTTTAGGGTTTTGCTTTGTTGAATTTGCGGTTGCATCGTCGTGTCTAGTTGCTGGTCTTAGAGTCTAGTCTTTTAGAGTTTCGAGTTCTGGTCATAAGTTGTCACGCCGCCGCCGCACCATCATCATCACCCCTGCCATCTACCACCACCGCTTATCCACCACCGCTTCGAATCCGTATCCATATACCACCACAGCTGTCATATACCACCACCGCTGTCATCTACCACCATATATCCACCACCAATCCGAGTTCTTGTCATATTAGGTTTGTTTTCGAGATCCATCTAGATTCCGATTCGTGTTTCCTTGCCGGAGTAGGTTTCGGAAAAAAAAAGAGTCCGGAAACCACGCTCCGTTTAGGCCCAAAATTTTTTGAAAACACATTTTTCGAAAAAAATTCTGGCTATCCTATTTTTAGGTGTTTCTGAGTGTTTTGAGACAGGTGCCATTATAGGAAGTTTTTTTGACCCGTTTCCAGTTTTTGGGTCCGGGCAGTCGAAAAAGAAAAATTGTCGAAAAAATTTCGTGCCCATCCTGTCAGTTTGAGCTAGGAAGAGTTTTGAGACACTCGCCATTATAGTGATTTTTCGCAAAAAAAAAGCAAAAAAAAAAATTCCAGAGTGTGCTTTTCCCTTGTTTACGTGCCGCGCCGTGATTTTGTTGGTGTTCTAGGCTCGCGTCTCTAGCACAGTCTAGCCTAGGACCAGCACAGTACCGTCGGTGAGCGTTTATTCAACTTTGCATCTCTGAATTGATTATTGCTGACCCTTTTTGCTACCATATTATAAGCCTTCCCAGCTCCACATACATCTACGTCATGCGTTTGACTCTCCCTGGTAATCGCTCTATCCAAGCTTTGAGAGTTTTTTGACTACAACGGTTGCCGATCACCGCCTGCTGCTGGGTAAGTGTTGGGGAACGTAGTAGAAATTCAAAATTTTCCTACGTGTCACCAAGATCTATCTATGGAGAGACTAGCAACGAGGGGAAGGAGAGTGCATCTACATACCCTTGTAGATCGCTAAGCGGAAGCGTTCAAGTGAACGGGGTTGATGGAGTCGTACTCGTCGTGATTCAAATCACCGATGATCAAGTGCCGAACGCACGGCACCTCCGCGTTCAACACACATACAGCCCGGTGACGTCTCCCAAGCCTTGATCCAGCAGGAGAGAGGGAGAGGTTCAGGAAGACTCCATCCAGCAGCAGCACAACGGCGTGGTGGTGGTGGAGGAGCGTGGCAATCCTGCAGGGCTTCGCCAAGCACCGCGGGAGAGGAGGAGTACTTGTGAGAGGGGAGGGCTGCGCCAGAACTTCGTCTATAGCTCCCATGCGCCTCCCCACTATATATAGGGGTGGAGGGGCTGGTTTCTTGCCCTCCAAGTCCATTGGGGCGTTGGCCAAGGTGGGAGGAAAGAAATCTCATTATTTCCTTCCCCACCGATTGTTATCCCCCTTTTTAGGGATCTTGATCTTATCCCTTCGGGATATGATCTTATTCCTTCTAAGGGGGGATCTTGGTGCGCCTTGACCAGGGGTGTGGGGCCTTGCCCCCACTACCCACGTCCATGTGGGTCCCCCCATGCAGGTGGGCCCCACTCCGGAACCTTCTAGAACCTTCCCGGTACAATACCGAAAAATCCCGAACATTTTCCGGTGGCCAAAATAGGACTTCCCATATATAAATCTTTACCTCCGGACCATTCCGGAACTCCTCGTGACGTCCGGGATCTCATCCGGGACTCCGAACAACATTCGGTAACCACATACAAACTTCCTTTATAACCCTAGCGTCATCGAACCTTAAGTGTGTAGACCCTACGGGTTCGGGAGACATGTAGACATGACCGAGACGTTCTCCGGTCAATAACCAACAGCGGGATCTGGATACCCATGATGGCTCCCACATGTTCCACGATGATCTCATCGGATGAACCACGATGTCAAGGACTTAATCAATCCCGTATTCAATTCCCTTTGTCTATCGGTATGTTACTTGCCCGAGATTCGATCGTCGGTATCCAATACCTTGTTCAATCTCGTTACCGGCAAGTCACTTTACTCGTTCCGTAACACATCATCCCGTGATCAACTCCTTGGTCACATTGCGCATATGATGATGTCCTACCGAGTGGGCCCAGAGATACCTCTCCGTTTACACGGAGTGACAAATCCCAGTCTCGATCCGCATAAAACAATAGATACTTTCGGAGATACCTGTAGTGCACCTTTATAGTCACCCAGTTACGTTGTGACGTTTGATACACCCAAAGCACTCCTACGGTATCCAGGAGTTACACGCTCTCATGGTCGAAGGAAGAGATACTTGACATTGGCAAAGCTCTAGCAAATGAACTACACGATCTTTTGTGCTAGTCTTAGGATTGGGTCTTGTCCATCACATCATTCTCCTAATGATGTGATCCCGTTATCAACGACATCCAATGTCCATAGCCAGGAAACCATGACTATCTGTTGATCACAACGAGCTAGTCAACTAGAGGCTCACTAGGGACATATTGTGGTCTATGTATTCACACGTGTATTACGATTTCCGGATAATACAGTTATAGCATGAATAAAAGACAATTATCATGAACAAGGAAATATAATAATAATACTTTTATTATTGCCTCTAGGGCATATTTCCAACAGTCTCCCACTTGCACTAGAGTCAATAATCTAGTTCACATCGCCATGTGATTAACACTCACAGGTCACATCGCCATGTGACTAATACCCAAGAGTTTACTAGAGTCAGTAGTCTAGTTCACATCACTATGTGATTAACACTCAATGAGTTTTATGTTTGATCATGTTGCTTGTGAGAGAGGTTTTAGTCAACGGGTCTGAACCTTTCAGATCCGTGTGTGCTTTACAAATCTCTATGTCATCTCCTAGATGCAGCTACCACGCTCTATTTGGAGCTATTCCAAACAACTGTTCTACTTGGAGCTATTCTAAATTATTGCTCCATTATATGTATCCGGTCTCTCTACTCAGAGCTATCCGGATAGGTGTCAAGCTTGCATCGTCGTAACCTTTACGACGAACTCTTTTACCACCTCCATAATCGAGAAAATTCCTTAGTCCACTAGTTACTAAGGATAACTTTGACCGCTGTCCTGTGAGCCATTCTTGGATCACTCTTGTACCCCTTGACTGACTCATGGCAAGGCACACTTCAGGTGCGGTACACAGCATAGCATACTGAAGAGCCTACGTCTTAAGCATAGGGGACGACCTTCGTCCTTTCTCTCTATTCTGCCGTGGTCGAGCTTTAAGTCTTAACTTCGTACCTTACAACTCAGGCAAGAACTCCTTCTTTGACTGGTCCATCTTGAACACCTTCAAGATCATGTCAAGGTATGTGCTCATTTGAAAGTATTATTAAGCATTTTGATCTATCCTTATAGATCTTGATGCTCAATGTTCAAGTAGCTTAATCCAGGCTTTCCATTGAAAAACACTTTCAAAATAACCCTATATGCTTTCCAGAAATTCTACGTCATTTCTGATCAACAATATGTCAACAACATATACTCATCAGAAATTCTATAGTGCTCCCACTCACTTCTTTGGAAATACAAGTTTCTCATAAACTTTGTACAAACCCAAAATTTTTGATCATCATCAAAGCATACATTCCAACTCCGAGATGCTCACTCCAGTCCTTAGAAGGATTGCTGGAGCTTTGCATACTTATTAGCATCTTTCGGGATTGACAAAACCTTCCGGTTGTATCACATACAACCTTTCCTCATTAAAATCGTCGAGGAAACAATGTTTTGACATCCTATCTGCAAGATTTCATAAATAATGCAGTAATCGCTAATATAATTCCAACAGACTCTTAGCATCGCTACGAGTGAGAAAATCTCATCGTAGTCAACTCCTTGAACTTGTCGGAAAACATCTTAACGACAAGTCGAGCTTTCTTAATGGTGACATTTACCATCATTGTCCGTCTTCCTTTTGAAATCCATCTGTACTCATTAGCCTTACGACCATCGAGCCGTTCTGCCAAAGTCTACACTTTGTTTTCATACATGGATCCTCTCTCGGATTTTATGGCCTCAAGCCATTTATCGGAATCCGGGCCCACCATCGCTTCTCCATAGCTCGTAGGTTCATTGTTGTCTAGCAACATGACCTTCAAGACAGGATTACGTACCACTCTGAAGTAGTACGCATCCTTGTCATCCTACGAGGTTTGGGAGTGACTTGATCCGAAGTTTCATGATCAATATCATAAGCTTCCACTTCAATTGGTGTAGGTGCCACAGGAACAACTCCCTGTGCCCTGTCACACACTAGTTGAAGAGACGGTTCAATAACCTCATCAAGTCTCCACCATCCTCCCACTCAATTCTTTCGAGAGAAACTTTTCCTCGAGAAAGGACCCGATTCTAGAAACAATCCATATTGCTTTCGGATCTGAATTAGGAGGTATACCCAACTGTTTTGGGTTTCCTATGAAGATGCATTTTATCCGCTTTGGGTTCGAGCTTATCAACCTGAAACTTTTTCATATAAGCGTCGCAGCCCCAAACTTTTAAGAAACGACAACTTAGGTTTCTCTAAACCATAATTCATACGGTGTCATCTCATCGGAATTACGTGGTGCCCTATTTAAAGTGAATGTGGTTGTCTCTAATGCCTAACCCATGAACGATAGTGGTAATTCGATAAGAGACATCATGGTACGCACCATATCCAATAGGGTGCAACTATGATGTTCGGACACACCATCACATTATGGTGTTCCAGGCGGTATTAATTGCGAAACAATTTCCACAATGTCTTAATTGTGTGCCAAAACTCGTAACTCAGATATTCATCTCTATGATCATATCATAGACATTTTATCCTCTTGTCACAATGATCTTCTACTTCACTCTGAAATTACTTGAACCATTCAATAATTCAGACTTGTGTTTCATCAAGTAAATATACTCAACATTTACTCGAATCATCTGTGAAGTAAGAACATAATGATATTCACTGCATGCCTCAGCACTCATTCGACTGCACACATCAAAATGTGTTACTTCCAACAAGTTGCTATCTTGTTCCATCTTACTGAAAATGAGGCTTTTCAGTCATCTTGCCCATGTGGTATGATTTGCATATCTCAAGTGATTCAAAATCAAGTGAGTCCGAACGATCCATTTGCATGGAGTTTCTTCATGCATATACACCAATAGACATGGTTCGCATGTCTCAAACTTTTCAAAAACGAGTGAGTCCAAAGATCCATCAACATGGAGCTTCTTCATGCGTTTTATACCATTATGACTTACATGGCAGTGCCACAAGTAAGTGGTACTATCATTACTATCTTATATCTTTTGGCATGAAAATGTGTATCACTACGACCGAGATTCAATAAACCATTCCTTTAGGTGCAAGACCATTGAAGGTATTATTCAAAAATAGAGTAACCATTATTCTCCTTAAATGAATAACCGTATTGCGATAGACATAATCCAATCATGTCTATGCTCAACGCAAACACCAATCTCGGTGGTAGAGGGAGCGTGCGATGCTTGATCATATCAACCTTGGAAACACTTCCAACATATATCGTCAGCTCACCTTTAGCTAGTCTCCGTTTATTCCGTAGCTTTTATTTCGAGTTACTAACACTTAGCAACTGAACCGGTATCCAATACCCTGGTGCTACTAGGATTACTAGTAAAGTACACATTAACATAATGTATATCCAATATACTTCTATCGACCTTGCCAGCCTTCTCATCTACCAAGTATCTAGGGTAATGCTGCTCCAGTGGTTGTTCCCCTTATTACAGAAGCACTTAGTCTCGGGTTTGGGTTCAACCTTGGGTTTCTTCACTAGAGCAGCAGCTGAATTGCCGTTTCATGAAGTATCCCCTTGTTCCCTTGCCCTTCTTGAAACTAGTGGTTTCACCAACCATCAACAATTGATGCTCCTTCTTGATTTCTACTTTCGCGGTGTCAAACATCATGAATATTTCAAGGATCATCATATCTATCCCTGATATGTTATAGTTAATCACGAAGCTCTAGCAGCTTGGTGGCAATGACTTTGGGGAAACATCACTATCTCATCTGGAAGATCAACTCCCACTCGATTCAAGTGATTGTTGCACTCAGACAATCTGAGCACAAGCTCAACGATTGAGCTTTTCTCCCTTAGTTTGCAGGCTAAGAGAATCGTCGGAGGTCTTATACCTCTTGACGTGGGCACGAGCCTGAAATCCCAATTTCAGCCCTCGAAACATCTCATATGTTCCGCGATGTTTCGAAAACGTCTTTGGTGCCTCTACTTAAACCATTTAACTGAACTATCACGTAGTTATCAAAACGTGTATGTTCGATGTTCGAAACATCCACAAACGACGTTTGGGGTTCAGCACACTGAGCAGTGCATTAAGGACATAAGCTTTCTACTGATCGCATAATCGCTACTATCAACTTTCAACTATATTTTCTCTAGGAACATATCTAAAACAGTAGAACTAAAGCGCGAGCTACGACATAATTTGCAAAAGGTCTTTTGACTATGTTCAGGATAATTAAGTTCATCTTATGAACTCCCACTCAGATAGACATCCCTCTGGTCATCTAAGTGATTACATGATCCGAGTCAACTAGGCCGTGTCCGATCATCACGTGAGACGGACTAGTCATCATCGGTGAACATCTTCATGTTGATCGTATCTACTATACGACTCATGCTCGACCTTTCGGTCTCCGTGTTCCGAGGCCATGTCTGTACATGCTAGGCTCGTCAAGTTAACCCTAAGTGTTTTCGCTGTGTAAAACTGTCTTACACCCGTTGTATGTGAACGTAAGAATCCATCACACCCGATCATCACGTGGTGCTTAGAAGCGACGAACTGTAGCAACGGTGCACAGTTAGGGGAGAACACTTCTTGAAATTGTTGTAAGGGATCATCTTATTTACTACCGTCGTTCCTAAGCAAACAAGATGCATAAACATGATAAACATCACATGCAATCAAATAGAGTAGTGACATGATATGGCCAATATCATATAGCTCCTTTGATCTTCATCTTCGGGGCTCCATGATCATCTTGTCACCGGCATGACACCATGATCTCCATCATCATGATCTCCATCATCGTGTCTTCATGAAGTTGTCACGCCAACGACTACTTCTACTTCTATGACTAACGCGTTTAGCAATAAAGTAAAGTAGTTTACATGGCGTTCTTCAATGACACGCAGGTCATACAATAAATAAAGACAACTCCTATGGCTCCTGCCGGTTGTCATACTCATCGACATGCAAGTCGTGAATCCTATTACAAGAACATGATCAATCTCATACATCACATATCATTCATCACATTCTTCTTGGCCATATCACATCACATAGCATACCCTGCAAAAACAAGTTAGACGTCCTCTAATTGTTGTTTGCATGTTTTACGTGGCTGCTATGGGTTTCTAGCAAGAACGTTTCTTACCTACGCAAAACCACAACGTGATATGCCAATTGCTATTTACCCTTCATAAGGACCCTTTTCATCGAATCCGTTCCGACTAAAGTGGGAGAGACTGGCACCCGCTAGCCACCTTATGCACCAAGTGCATGTCAATCGGTGGAACCTGTCTCACGTAAGAGTACGTGTAAGGTCGGTCCGGGCCGCTTCATCCCACAATGCCGTCGAAACAAGATTGGACTAGTAACGGTAAGCATATTGAACAACATCAACGCCCACAACTACTTTGTGTTCTACTCGTGCAAAGAATCTACGCAATAGACCTAGCTCATGATGCCACTGTTGGGGAACGTAGCAGAAATTCAAAATTTTCCTACATGTCACCAAGATCTATCTATGGAGAGACCAGCAACGAGTAGAAAGAGAGTGCATCTACATACCCTTGTAGATCGCTAAGCGGAAGCGTTCAAGTGAACGGGGTTGATGGAGTCGTACTCGTCGTGATTCAAATCACCGATGATCAAGTGCCGAACGCACGGCACCTCCGCGTTCAACACACATACAGCCCGGTGACGTCTCCCAAGCCTTGATCCAGCAAGGAGAGAGGGAGAGGTTGAGGAAGACTCCATCCAGCAGCAGCACAACGGCGTGGTGGTGGTGGAGGAGCGTGGCAATCCTGCAGGGCTTCGCCAAGCACCGCGGGAGAGGAGTACTTGTGAGAGGGGGAGGGCTGCACCAGAACTTCGTCTATAGCTCCCATGCGCCTCCCCACTATATATAGGGGTGGAGGGGCTGGTTTCTTGCCCTCCAAGTCCATTGGGGCGTTGGCCAAGGTGGGAGGAAAGAAATCTCATTATTTCCTTCCCCACCGATTGTTATCCCCCTTTTTAGGGATCTTGATCTTATCCCTTCGGGATATGATCTTATTCCTTCTAAGGGGGGATCTTGGTGCGCCTTGACCAGGGGTGTGGGGCCTTGCCCCCACTACCCACGTCCATGTGGGTCCCCCCCATGCAGGTGGGCCCCACTCCGGAACCTTCTAGAACCTTCCCGGTACAATACCGAAAAATCCCGAACATTTTCCGGTGGCCAAAATAGGACTTCCCATATATAAATCTTTACCTCCGGACCATTCTGGAACTCCTCGTGACGTCCGGGATCTCATCCGGGACTCCGAACAACATTCGGTAACCACATACAAACTTCCTTTATAACCCTAGCGTCATCGAACCTTAAGTGTGTAGACCCTGCGGGTTCGGGAGACATGTAGACATGACCGAGACGTTCTCCGGTCAATAACCAACAGCGGGATCTGGATACCCATGATGGCTCCACATGTTCCACGATGATCTCATCGGATGAACCACGATGTCAAGGACTTAATCAATCCCGTATTCAATTCCCTTTGTCTATCGGTATGTTACTTGCCCGAGATTCGATCGTCGGTATCCAATACCTTGTTCAATCTCGTTACCGGCAAGTCACTTTACTCGTTCCGTAACACATCATCCCGTGATCAACTCCTTGGTCACATTGCGCATATGATGATGTCCTACCGAGTGGGCCCAGAGATACCTCTCCGTTTACACGGAGTGACAAATCCCAGTCTCGATCCGCATAAAACAATAGATACTTTCGGAGATACCTGTAGTGCACCTTTATAGTCACCCAGTTACGTTGTGATGTTTGATACACCCAAAGCACTCCTACGGTATCCAGGAGTTACACGCTCTCATGGTCGAAGGAAGAGATACTTGACATTGGCAAAGCTCTAGAAAATGAACTACACGATCTTTTGTGCTAGTCTTAGGATTGGGTCTTGTCCATCACATCATTCTCCTAATGATGTGATCCCGTTATCAACGACATCCAATGTCCATAGCCAGGAAACCATGACTATCTGTTGATCACAACGAGCTAGTCAACTAGAGGCTCACTAGGGACATATTGTGGTCTATGTATTCACACGTGTATTACGATTTCCGGATAATACAGTTATAGCATGAATAAAAGACAATTAGCATGAACAAGGAAATATAATAATAATACTTTTATTATTGCCTCTAGGGCATATTTCCAACAGTAAGAACTGGTAATAATTTGAGATTTGCTTGATGGATTTGTGGCACCCACCACCACCTTTTGTTAGTAGTCTGTAGGATCATATTCTTGTGTGTTTCTATTGCTGCTAACCATGCCAGGATCACAAGCCGACGAGACTGACTGGGAGAACATGACGAATAAGGATTTGCATGATAAATTTCAGCAAATGATGAGTGGACAGGTGCAAGACGTGCTAAACAGATTTGAAGAGGCCATGGAGAAGATATATGGCATGGAGAAGACGTTCGAGACAAAGCTCGATAACAAGTTTAATGAATTGCTCGCGCGTCTTCTACCACCACCACCCGCTGCACCTAACGCACCTCTCCAACAACAACAACAACGACTACCTCCATGTCACGAAATAGACCTCCGCCGAGCGAGCCGTGTTCCTCTTGCGTTTGGCCAAACTGTTGGTGCTTCTGTTGATACTTCTGTGGCTCCTGCTGCTGATGCGGAGGAGGATGATTATGTGGGAGATTACGAGGATGAGGTTGCTCAAAACCAGAACTACGTGCAACCACCAGCACCACCACCAGCAGGTCGACCTCAGGTATATATTCGTAATGGTAGGCCTGCACCACCACCTCAGGTACGAGATGATGTCCATATTCCTAAACTGAAATTGAATATTCCACCATTTGAGGGTAGATATGTTCCTGATATATATCTTACTTGGGAGTTAGAAACTGCACAACGTTTTACATGTTTACAATATCCCGAGGAGAGACGGGTTGCTGCTGCTGTTTGTGCTTTCACTAGTTTTGCATGTGTCTGGTGGTCTGAACATTGTAGATTATATCCTATTCCAACTACTTGGGCTGCTTTGAAAACTGCTATGCATACTCGTTGGGTTCCACCATATTATCAACGTGAATTACTTCAAAAATTGCAGCGTTTAAGACAAGGAAAAAATTCTGTAGAAGAATATTATCAGGAATTACAAACTGGAATGATTCGATGTGGTATTGTTGAGGAGAATGAAGCTATGCTTGCACGTTTTCTGGGTGGATTAAATAGAGAGATCAGACCATTCTAGACTATAAGGAGTATACTAATATCACTCGTTTATTCCATCTTGCTTGTAAAGCTGAACGTGAAGTGCAGGATCGACAAGCATTGGCGCGAACTAACTTTTCTGCAGGCCGACCTTCAACATGGACACCGCGTGCATCTTCTACTTCAACTGCACCAGCACCTCAATCAGGTGCCTCCTACAGCCGTGATACAAGAAAACAGGAACAACCACCATTATCTGCCAAGAGCGCACCTGTCGGGCCTGCACAGAGTTCTTCTTCTTCCAGGGCATCAACAGGGCACACAAGTGATATTATTTGTCGTCGTTGTAAGGGAGGAGGATGCGAGAGAATGCAAATCTCCACGTGTGATGATTGCTACCGAGGGTGGTGGATATGAGTCCGCTAGTGACTATGATGAGGAGACATTGGCTCTTATTACACGTGAAGAACATGGTGGAGATGATTCTGATCATGAGACGCAATACATGGCTCCTGAAGACGCTGACAGGTATGAATGTTTAGTTGCTCAACGTGTTTTGAGTGTGCAGGTCACACAAGCTGAGCAAAATCAGAGGCACAATTTGTTCCATACCAAGGGAGTGGTGAAGGAACGTTCTGTGCGCGTCATAATAGACGGAGGGAGCTGCAACAACTTGGCTAGCATGGAGATGGTGGAGAAGCTTTCTCTCACCACAAGACCACATCCACATCCTTACTACATCCAATGGTTCAACAACAGCGGCAAGGTTAAGGTAACACGTACTGTTCGTGTGCATTTTAGTATCTCTACATATGCTGATTATGTTGATTGTGATGTGGTACCTATGCAAGCATGTTCCTTATTACTTGGTAGACCATGGCAATTTGATAAAAATTCTGTACACCATGGTAGAAACAATCACTATACTCTTGTTCATAAGGATAAAAATATTACTTTGCTTCCTATGACTCCTGATTCCATTTTGAAAGATGATATTAATAGAGCTAATAAAGCAAAACAGGAGAAGAATAAGAGTGAAAATCAGATTGTGGCAAAAGAATTTGAGCAACAAATGAAGCCTAATAATAAACCATCTAGTGTTGCTTCTGAAATTAAATTGAAAAGTGCATGTTTATTTGCCACCAAATCTGATATTGATGAGCTAGATTTCAGCAAATTAGTTTGCTATGCTTTTGTGTGCAAAGAGGCATTATTTTCATTCGAGGACGTGCCTTCCTCTTTGCCTCCTGCTGTCACTAACATTTTGCAGGAGTTCGCTGACGTTTTTCCACAAGACGTGCCACCAAGATTACCGCCTATTCGAGGGATTGAGCATCAGATTGACTTAATTCCCGGTGCTTCACTGCCAAACCGTGCACCATACCGTTCCAATCCAGAGGAGACGAAGGAGATTATGCGTCAAGTACAAGAGCTTCTCGACAAAGGTTATATACGTGAATCCCTTAGTCCTTGTGCTGTTCCTATTATTCTAGTGCCGAAAAAGGATGGTACATCACGTATGTGTGTTGATTGTAGAGGCATTAATAATATTACTATTCGTTATCGTCATCCTATTCCTAGGCTAGATGATATGCTTGATGAATTGAGTGGCTCTACAATATTCTCCAAAGTTGATTTGCGTAGTGGCTACCGTCAAATTTGTATGAAATTGGGAGATGAATGGAAAACAGCATTTAAAACTAAGTTTGGATTATATGAGTGGTTAGTCATGCCTTTTGGGTTAACTAATGCACCTAGTACTTTCATGAGATTAATGAACGAAGTTTTACGTGCTTTCATTGGACGATTTGTGGTAGTTTACTTTGATGACATATTGATTTATAACAGATCTTTGGAAGAACATTTGGAACATTTACGTGCTGTTTTTATTGCTCTACGTGATGCACGTTTGTTTGGTAACCTTGGGAAGTGCACCTTTTGCACCGACCGAGTATCTTTTCTTGGCTATGTTGTTACTTCACAGGGAATTGAAGTTGATAAAGCCAAGATTGAAGCTATTGAGAGTTGGCCGCAGCCCAAAACGGTCACACAAGTGAGGAGTTTTCTTGGCCTTGCTGGATTCTATAGGCGTTTTGTGAGAGATTTCAGCACCATTGCTGCACCTCTCAATGAGCTTACAAAGAAAGATGTGCCTTTTCTTTGGGGTACCGCACAGGAAGAAGCCTTCACGGTATTGAAAGATAAGTTGACACATGCTCCTTTACTCCAACTTCCTGATTTTAATAAGACTTTTGAGCTTGAATGTGATGCTAGTGGAATTGGATTAGGAGGTGTGTTATTACAAGATGGCAAACCTGTTGCATACTTTTCTGAAAAATTGAGTGGGCCTAGTCTGAATTATTCTACTTATGATAAAGAATTATATGCTCTTGTTCGGACTTTAGAAACATGGCAACATTATTTATGGCCCAAAGAATTTGTTATACATGCTGATCATGAATCTTTGAAACATATTAAAAGTCAAGCTAAACTGAATCGTAGACATGCTAAATGGGTTGAATTCATTGAGACTTTCCCTTATGTCATTAAACACAAGAAGGGAAAAGAAAATGTTATTGCTGATGCATTGTCTCGTCGCTATACTATGCTTTCACAACTTGACTTCAAAATATTTGGTTTGGAGACCATCAAAGATCAATATGTGCATGATGCTGATTTTAAAGATGTAATGCAGAATTGTAAAGAAGGAAGAATGTGGAACAAGTTTGTTGTTAACGATGGATTTGTGTTTCGTGCTAACAAGCTATGCATTCCAGCTAGCTCCGTTCGTCTTTTGTTGTTGTAGGAGGCGCATGGAGGAGGATTAATGGGACACTTTGGCGTGAAGAAGATGGAGGACGTACTTGCTACAAATTTCTTTTGGCCAAATATGAGACGGGATGTTGAGCGTTTTATTGCTCGCTGCACTACATGTCAAAAAGCTAAGTCACGACTCAATCCTCATGGTTTATATATGCCTTTGCCTGTACCTAGTGTTCCTTGGGAGGATATATCTATGGACTTTGTTTTAGGTTTACCTCGAACAAAGAAGGGGAGGGATAGCATATTTGTTGTCGTGGATAGATTCTCGAAAATGGCACACTTTATACCATGTTATAAAAGCGATGATGCTGTTAATGTTGCTGATTTGTTCTTTCGTGAAATTATTCGCTTGCATGGTGTGCCAAATACTATTGTTTCAGATCGTGATACTAAATTTCTTAGCCACTTTTGGAGATGTTTATGGGCTAAGTTGGGGACTAAACTGCTTTTTAGTACTACTTGTCACCCCCAAACTGATGCACAAACTGAAGTAGTCAATAGAACGTTGTCTACTATGCTTAGGGCTGTTTTGAAGAATAATAAGAGAATGTGGGAGGAATGCTTGCCTCATATTGAATTTGCTTATAATCGTTCATTGCATTCTACTACTAAGATGTGCCCTTTTGAAGTTGTGTATGGTTTCCTACCTCGTGCACCTATTGATTTGTTGCCTCTTCCATCTTCGGAGAAGGTTAATTTTGATGCTAAACAACGTGCTGAATTGATTTTAAAAATGCATGAGTTAACTAAGGAAAACATTGAGCGTATGAATGCTAAATATAAACTTGCTGGAGATAAGGGTAGAAAACATGTTGTGTTTGCACCTGGAGATCTTGTTTGGTTACATTTGCGTAAGGATAGATTTCCTGATTTGCGCAAATCAAAGTTAATGCCACGTGTTGATGGTCCCTTTAAGGTGTTAGAGAAAATAAATGATAATGCATATAAACTTGAGCTGCCTGCAGATTTTGGGGTTAGTCCCACTTTTAACATTGCAGATTTGAAGCCTTATTTGGGTGAGGAAGATGAACTTTCGTCGAGGACGACTTCATTTCAAGAAGGGGAGGATGATGAGGACATCAATACAATTGTTACACCCACAGCCCCTGCTGCTATACATACTGGACCGATTATTAGAGCTCGTGCACGCCAACTAAATTACCAGGTACTTTCGTTTCTTGGTAATGATTCTAATGTTCATGAGAATATGATGCTGCCTAAATTGGATACATTTGTTTTGCTTACAAATGAAGGGCCTAGCTTGGAGAAGGATGAACATTGGAGCAAGAACAAGCATGGAGATGATGGCATGCGCAAGGGGAACAAGAACGGAGTTACAAGTGATGATTTCAGGACTTTGAAGCCACCATAATGGGTGCATGAAGCCTTGGACGAAATATAGAAGATGCCACTTCATAAATTTCGTCCCGAGGCTATTTTAGGTGCTGCGTCACCTTATTATTGGGCCAGGCCCATGTAATTTCGAAATACATAAGTATAGGCTATTTTTAGAGTCCGTATGTGTGGGGAAACAAGAGATAGGGTTGATTTCGGACCCCTCCACCAAGGGACACGAAATTCCCCCCTCTTCCTCCATATATACAGCCCTTAGGGCATCGTTTAGACTTTGGGTTTTGTTTAGATTAAAAGTTCGCCATAGCTGCAACTTCGCGTACTTCGTTTGTGTTCAACGACTAGATAAAGGCGTCACAGAACCCCACCTTGATCAATAAAGCTTTCATCTTATATTCGCAATATCCAGATTGCAATCTCAGTTTCTTGCTTGTTCTTCGTTTGCTCGCAGGAAACAGACCCTCGTGGTCAGGTTGATCGTGCTCCGGCGTGGTCAATAACCTCTCGGAGTTGGTTTAGCGATTGCTAAGGCGCGACGTCCTCGCACGTTCCTAGTCGGATCGTCAAAGTCGACTGCCACCAAAGCGATATCCATCATCTCATCGAAAGACGGGACACCTTTGCCTCTATCAGTATCACAATATGGAGGGAACAGAGGAAGCTTGAAATATGAACATGTCACTGGGAGGGAGTAAAAGCCTCGTGCATGCATGCATGCAACATGCAACACTCACACGTGCACAAGGACGCACGCAACACTCATGCACCCCTGCAGCACACAACACATGATGCAACACACACGCTCATGCTCAAGTGCTCAACCTACTCCCTACATCCGTGAAAGACTGTACATTTAGATATTTACACATTGACCAGGGCATAATTAACGCCCAAAAGTAGCAGACTTATGTGTGCATGCAACCATTGAGAGAAGAAGATTAAATGAAGGTTTTTGCATGCTGTAATTAAGGATAGACATGTAGCCTATAGCTAGAGCACAAGTTGGTGCATTAGTCAATCAATATCGATTCAGATTAAAGGCTAAAATGCATTGGAAGTGTAGATGTACACTCTTTGTTTTTTAGCCAATATACACTCTTTGTTGGAAGACCGATGGAGTACACGTGCATGCACTCACATACACAGCCAGGGTGATTCGCGTGCAAGGGTTCGACTCCTGTCACGCCTACGTAAAGTTTTGTTTAACTGATTTCTTTGCTCTACCAACTATCAGCTGGGACCCAGAAACTAGGTGACAATTTAGCCAGTCAACAAAGTGCCACGTCGACTATGTGGTCGGTCAGTAGGGTGCAATACGGTGCTCTACGGTGAGCTACTGGTCGTATAATCACCGCAAAACTATATATATAATGACCGTAAAGAGCGTATTGTTACATATGTTGACCGCCAGTGTATTTTTCTTATTTCAAATTAAGCCATATTAACCGGAAAGGACGCAGTATGGACTATTACTAGTACTGCTTTGATGTGTCCCGTGAACTCGCCGAACAAGGAGAAGATTGCTTACTACGCCTCTCCCTCATCCACGTGCGGTGGCTCGCAGGACGAGGAGAGGGTTTTGACTACAGCGGCCTCTCCCTCTCTCTCGCCCTCGCCCTCGCGGTGGACGTGCAATAGTTCAATCGGTATCTGATACGTCTCCAACGTATCTATAATTTTGATTGCTCCATGCTATATTATCTACTGTTTTGGATGTTTATGGGCTTTATTATACACTTTTATATCATTTTTTGGACTAACCTATTAACCCAGAGCCCAGTGCCAGTTTCTGTTTTTACCTTGTTTTAGGGTTTCGAAGAAAAGGAAAACCAAACGGAGTCCAATTGACCTGAAACTTCACAGAACCCATCTTTGGAAGGAAAGAAGCCCAGAAGACTTGAACTGCACGTAAGGGAAGCTTTGAGGAGGCCACGAGGTAGGGGGCGCGCCCACCCCCCTGGGTGCGCCCTCCACCCTCGTGGGCCCCTCGTGGCCCCCCTGACGTACTTCTTCCGCCTATATATCTCCATATACCCTAAAAACATCGGGGAGCACAATAGATCGGGAGTTCCACCGCCAGAAGCCTCCGTAGCCACCGAAAGCCAATCTAGACCCGTTCCGGCACCCTGCCAGAGGGGGAATCCCTCTCCGGTGGCTATCTTCATCATCCCGGTGCTCTCCATGACGAGGTGGGAGTAGTTCTCCCTCGGGGCTGAGGGTATGTACCAGTAGCTATGTGTTTGATCTCTCTCTCTCTCTCTCTCTCTCTCTCTCTCTCTCTCTCGTGTTCTTGAGGTGATACGATCTTGATGTATCACGAGCTTTGCTATTATATTTGGATCCTATGATGTTTCTTCACCCCTCTACTCTCTTGTAATGAATTGAGTTTCCCCTTTGAAGTTATCTTATCGGATTGAGTATTTAAAGATTTGAGAACACTTGGTGTATGTCTTGCCGTGCGTATCTGTGGTGACAATGGGATACTACGTGATTCACTTGATGTATGTTTTGGTGATCAACTTGCGGGTTCCGCCATGAACCTATGCATAGGGGTTGGCACACGTTTTCGCCGTGATTCTTCGGTAGAACTTTGGGGCACTCTTTGAGGTCCTTTGTGTTGGTTGAATAGATGAATCTGAGATTGTGTGGTGCATATCGTATAATCATACCCACGGATACTTTAGGTGACATTGGAGTATCTAGGTGACATTAGGGTTTGGTTGATTTGTGTCTTAAGGTATTATTCTAGTACGAACTCTAGGGCTGTTTGTGACACTTATAGGAATAGCCCAACGGATTGATTGGAAAGAATAACTTTGAGGTGGTTTCATACCCTACCATAATATTTTCGTTTGTTCTCCGCTATTAGTGACTTTGGAGTGACTCTTTGTTGCATGTTGAGGGATAGTTATGTGATCCAATTATGATATTATTGTTGAGGGAACTTGCACTAGCGAAAGTATGAACCCTAGGCCTTGTTTCAACATATTGCAATACCATTTACGCTCACTTTTATCATTCGTTGCCTTGCTGTTTTTATATTTTCAGATTACAAAAACTATTATCTACCATCCATATACCACTTGTATCACCATCTCTTCGCCGGACTAGTGCACCTATACAATTTACCATTGTATTGGGTGTGTTCGGGACACAAGAGAGTCTTTGTTATTTGGTTGCAGGGTTGCTTGAGAGAGACCATCTTCATCCTACGCCTCCCACGGATTGATAAACCTTAGGTCATCCACTTGAGGGAAATTTGCTACTATCCTACAAACCTCTACACTTGGAGGCCCAACAACGTCTACAAGAAGAAGGTTGTGTAGTAGACATCAAGCTCTTTTCTGGTGCCGTTGCCGGGGAGGTGAGTGCTTGAAGGTATATCTTTAGATCTTGCAATCAAGTCTTTTAGTTTCTTGTTTTATCACTAGTTTAGTTTATAAAAGAAAACTATAAAAAAATGGAATTGAGTTTGTCTCATACGCTTCACCTTTTTAATATCTTTCGTGAGTATGATGGAAAGGATAATTGTGCTCAAGTGCTAGAAGAAGAAATCTATAAAATGTTTGGCACTAAATATTTGAATGATGAGCATGATTGCAATGTTGTTAGTATGAACTCCTTGAATATCCATGATGCTAATGATATGCAAAGCCGCAACCTTGGGGAAGCTATGTTTGCTGAAGATGATATTTTTTGTCCCCCAAGTTTTGATGAGCAAATTTATTATGATGAAAGCATGCCTCCTATCTATGATGATTATTGTGATGACACGTATGCTTTAAAGAATAATAATAACAATGAAACTTGTCATCTTGATTTCAATTTTCAATCCCATGATAGTTACTTTGTTGAGTTTGCTCCCACTATTAATGAGAAGAATTTGCTTATGTGGAGAGTAATAAAAATTCTATGCTTATGCATCATGAAAATAATTGATGAGGACATCATTACAATTGTTACACCCACAGGCCCTGCTGCTATACATACTGGACCAATTACTAGAGCTCGCGCACGCCAACTAAATTACCAGGTACTTTCGTTTCTTGGTAATGATTCTAATGTTCATGAGAATATGATGCTGCCTAAATTGGATACATTTGTTTTGCTTACAAATAAAGGGCCTAGCTTGAAGAAGGATGAACATTGGAGCAAGAACAAGCATGGAGATGATGGCATGCGCAAGGGGAACAAGAATGGAGTTACAAGTGATGATTTCAGGACTTTGAAGCCACCATAATGGGCGCATGAAGCCTTGGACGAAATATACAAGATGCCACTTCATAAATTTCGTCCCGAGGTTATTATAGGTGCTGCGTCACCTTATTATTGGGCCAGGCCCATGTAATTTCGAAATACATAAGTATATGCTATTTTTAGAGTCCGTATGTGTGGGGAAACAAGAGATAGGGTTGATTTCGGACCCCTCCACCAAGGGCCACGAAATTCCCTCCTCTTCCTCCATATATACAGCCCTTAGGGCATCGTGTAGACTTTGGGTTTTGTTTAGATTAAAAGTTCGCCATAGCTGCAACTTCGCGTACTTCGTTTGTGTTCAACGACCAGACAAAGGCGTCACAGAACCCCACCTTGATCAATAAAGCTTTCATCTTATATTCGCAATATCCAGATTTGCAATCTCAGTTTCTTGCTTGTTCTTCGTTTGCTCGCAGGAAACAGACCCTCATGGTCAGGTTGATCGTGCTCCGGCGTGGTCAATAACCTCTCGGAGTTGGTTTAGCGATTGCTAAGGCGCGACGTCCTCGCACGTTCGTAGTCGGATCGTCAAAGTCGACTGCCACCAAAGCGATATCCATCATCTCATCGAAAGACGGGACACCTTTGCCTCTATCAAGTGGTATCAGATTTCCAGGTTGCTCGGTGAGATTTTACAGTTTTTCGTAGTTTAGATCGAGTCTGTTCTTCATACCTACAGTCCACGAAAAAGCCACAAAAACAAAATTAGGGTTAGTTCATCATATCCGAACCAATCTGAGCCTTTGCATAATCTTTTTAGGGTTTTGCTTTGTTGAATTTGCGGTTGCATCGTCGTGTCTAGTTGCTGGTCTTAGAGTCTAGTCTTTTAGAGTTTCGAGTTCTGGTCATAAGTTGTCACGCCGCCGCCGCACCATCATCATCGCCCCTGCCATCTACCACCACCGCTTATCCGCCACCGCTTCGAATCCGTATCCATATACCACCACCGCTGTCATATACCACCACCGCTGCCATCTACCGCCATATATCCACCACCAATCCGAGTTCTTGTCATATTAGGTTTGTTTTCGAGATCCATCTAGTTTCCGATTCGTGTTTCCTTGCCGGAGTAGGTTTCGGAAAAAAAAAAGAGTCCGGAAACCACCCTCCGTTTAGGCCCAAAATTTTCGGAAAACGCACTTGACAAAAAAAATTCTGGCTATCCTAATTTTAGGTGTTTCTAAGCGTATTGAGACAGTCGCCGTTATAGAAAGTTTTTTTTGACCCGTTTCCAGTTTTTGGGTCCAGGCAGTCGAAAAAAAATTGGTCGAAAAAATTTCGTGCCCATCCTGTCAGTTTGACCTGGGAAGAGTTTTGAGACACTCGCCATTATAGTGATTTTTCGCAAAAAAAAAAGAACAGCGCAAAAAAAAAGAGCAGCGCAAAAAAAAGAGCGAAAAAAAAATTCCAGAGTGTGCTTTTCCCTTGTTTACGTGCAGCGCCGTGATTTTGTTAGTGTTCTAGGCTCGCGTCTGTAGCACGGTCTAGCCTAGGACCAGCACAGTACCGTCGTTGAGCGTTTATTCAACTTTGCATCTCTGAATTGATTCTTGCTGACCCTTTTTGCTACCATATTCTAAGCCTTCCCAGCTCCACATACATCTACGTCGTGCGTTTGACTCTCCCTGGTAATCGCTCTATCCAAGCTTTGAGAGTTTTGACTACAACGGTTGCCGATCACCGCCTACTGCTGGGTAAGAACTGGTAAGAATTTGAGATTTGCTTGACGGATTTGTGACACCACCACCACCTCTTGTTAGTAGTCTGTAGGATCATATTCTTGTGTGTTTCTATTTGCTGCTAACCATGGTAGGATCACAAGCCGATGAGACTGATTGGGAGAACCTGACGAACAAACAGCTACTTGATAAATTTCAGCAAATGATGAGTGAACAGGTGCAAGATGTGTTAAACAGATTTGAAGAGGCCATGGAGAAGATAGATGGCATGGAGAAGACGTTCGAAACAAAGCTCGATAACAAGTTTAATGAATTGCTCGCGCGTCTTCCACCACCACCACCCGCTGCACCTAACGCACCTCTCCAACAACAACAACAACAACGACTACCTCCACGTCGCGAAACAGACCTCCGCCGAGCGAGCCGTGTCCCTCTTGCGTTTGGCCAAACTATTGGTGCTGCTGTTGATACTTCTGTGGCTCCTGCTGTTGATGCGGAGGATGATGAGTATGCGGGCGATTATGAGGATGAGGTTGATCAAAATCCGAACTACGTGCAGCCACCAGCACCACCACCAGCAGGTCGACCTCAGGTATATATTCGTAATGGTAGGCCTGCACCACCACCTCAGGTACGAGATGATGTCCATATTCCTAAACTGAAATTGAATATTCCACCATTTGAGGGTAGATATGTTCCTGATATATATCTTACTTGGGAGTTAGAAACTGAACAACGATTTACATGTTTACAATATCCTAAGGAGAGACGGGTTGCTGCTGCTGTTTGTGCATTCACTAGTTTTGCATGTGTATGGTGGTCTGAACATTGTAGATTATATCCTATTCCAACTACTTGGGCTACTTTGAAAACTGCTATGCGTACGCGTTGGGTTCCACCATATTATCAACGTGAGTTGCTTCAAAAATTGCAGCGTTTAAGACAAGGGAAAAATTCTGTAGAAGAATATTATTAGGAATTACAAACTGGCATGATTAGATGTGGTATTGTTGAGGAGAATGAAGCTATGCTTGCACGTTTTCTGGGTGGATTAAATAGAGAGATTCAGACCATTCTAGACTATAAGGAGTATACTAATATCACTCGTTTATTCCATCTTGCTTGTAAAGCTGAACGTGAAGTGCAGGATCGACAAGCATTGGCGCGAACTAACTTTTCTGTAGTCCGACCTTCATCATGGACACCGCGTGCATCTTCTACTTCAACTGCACCAGCACCTCAATCAGGTGCCTCCTCCAGTCGTGATACAAGAAAACAGGCACAACCACCATTATCTGCCAAGAGCGCACCTGCCGGGCCTGCACAGAGTTCTTCTTCCATGGCATCAACAGGGCACACAAGTGATATTATTTGTCGTCGTTGTAAGGGAGGAGGTCATTATGCGAGAGAATGCAAATCTCCGCATGTGATGATTGCTACTGCAGATGGTGGATATGAGTCCGCTAGTGACTATGATGAGGAGACTTTGGCTCTTATTACACGTGAAGAACATGGTGGAGATGATTCTGCTCATGAGATGCAATACATGGCTCCTGAAGACGCTGACAGGTATGAATGTTTAGTTGCTCAACGTGTTTTGAGTGTGCAGGTCACACAAGCTGAGCAAAATCAGAGGCACAATTTGTTCCATACCAAGGGAGTTGTGAAGGAACGTTCTGTGCGCGTCATCATAGACGGAGATAGTTGCAACAACTTGGCTAGCATGGAGATGGTGGAGAAGCTTTCTCTCACCACAAGACCACATCCACATCCTTACTACATCCAATGGTTCAACAACAACGGCAAGGTTAAGGTAACACGTACTGTTCGTGTGCATTTTAGTATCTCTACATATGCTGATTATGTTGATTGTGATGTGGTACCTATGCAAGCATGTTCCTTATTACTTGGTAGACCATGGCAATTTGATAAAAATCTGTACACCATGGTAGAAACAATCACTATACTCTTGTTCATAAGGATAAAAATATTACTTTGCTTCCTATGACTCCTGATTCCATTTTGAAAGATGATATTAATAGAGCTAATAAAGCAAAACAGGAGAAGAATAAGAGTGAAAATCAGATTGTGGCAAAAGAATTTGAGCAACAAATGAAGCCTAATAATAAACCATCTAGTGTTGCTTCTGAAATTAAATTGAAAAGTGCATGTTTATTTGCCACCAAATCTGATATTGATGAGCTAGATTTCAGCAAATCTGTTTGCTATGCTTTTGTGTGCAAAGAGGCATTATTTTCATTCGAGGACGTGCCTTCCTCTTTGCCTCCTGCTGTCACTAACATTTTGCAGGAGTTCGCTGACGTCTTTCCACAAGACGTGCCACCGGGATTACCGCCTATTCGAGGGATTGAGCATCAGATTGACTTAATTCCCGGTGCTTCACTGCCAAACCGTGCACCATACCGTACCAATCCAGAGGAGACGAAGGAGATTATGCGTCAAGTACAAGAGCTTCTCGACAAAGGTTATATACGCGAATCCCTTAGTCCTTGTGCTGTTCCTATTATTCTAGTGCCGAAAAAGGATGGTACATCACGCATGTGTGTTGATTGTAGAGGCATTAATAATATTACTATTCGTTATCGTCATCCTATTCCTAGGCTAGATGATATGCTTGATGAATTGAGTGGCTGTACAATTTTCTCCAAAGTTGATTTGCGTAGTGTATACCATCAAATTCGTATGAAATTCGGAGATGAATGGAAAACAGCATTTAAAACTAAGTTTGGATTATATGAGTGGTTAGTCATGCCTTTTGGGTTAACTAATGCACCTAGTACTTTCATGAGATTAATGAACGAAGTTTTACGTGCTTTCATTGGACGATTTGTGGTAGTTTACTTTGATGACATATTGATTTATAGCAGATCTTTGGAAGAACATTTGGAACATTTACGTGCTGTTTTTATTGCTTTACGTGATGCAGGTTTGTTTGGTAACCATGGGAAGTGCACCTTTTGCACCGACCGAGTATCTTTTCTTGGCTATGTTGTTACTCCACAGGGAATTGAAGTTGATAAAGCCAATATTGAAGCTATTGAGAGTTGGCCGCAGCCCAAAACGGTCACACACGTGAGGAGTTTTCTTGGCCTCGCTGGATTCTATAGGCGTTTTGTGAGAGATTTCAGCACCATTGCTGCACCTCTCAATGAGCTTACAAAGAAAGATGTGCCTTTTCTTTGGGGTACCGCACAGGAAGAAGCCTTCTCGGTATTGAAAGATAAGTTGACACATGCTCCTTTACTCCAACTTCCTGATTTTAATAAGACTTTTGAGCTTGAATGTGATGCTAGTGGAATTGGATTAGGAGGTGTGTTATTACAAGATGGCAAACCTGTTGCATACTTTTTTGAAAAATTGAGTGGGCCTAGTCTGAATTATTCTACTTATGATAAAGAATTATATGCTCTTGTTCGGACTTTAGAAACATGGCAACATTATTTATGGCCCAAAGAATTTGTTATACATTCTGATCATGAATCTTTGAAACATATTAAAAGTCAAGCTAAACTGAATCGTAGACATGCTAAATGGGTTGAATTCATTGAGACTTTCCATTATGTCATTAAACACAAGAAGGGAAAAGAAAATGTTATTGCCGATGCATTGTCTCGTCGCTATACTATGCTTTCACAACTTGACTTCAAAATATTTGGTTTGGAGACCATCAAAGATCAATATGTGCATGATGCTGATTTTAAAGATGTAATGCAGAATTGCAAAGAAGGAAGAATGTGGAACAAGTTTGTCGTTAATGATGGATTTGTGTTTCGTGCTAACAAGCTATGCATTCCAGCTAGCTCCGTTCGTCTTTTGTTGTTGCAGGAGGCGCATGGAGGAGGATTAATGGGACACTTTGGCGTGAAGAAGACGGAGGACGTACTTGCTACACATTTCTTTTGGCCAAAGATGAGACGGGATGTTGAGCGTTTTATTGCTCGCTGCACTACATGTCAAAAAGCTAAGTCACGACTCAATCCTCATGGTTTATATATGCCTTTGCCTGTACCTAGTGTTCCTTGGGAGGATATATCTATGGACTTTGTTTTAGGTTTACCTCGAACAAAGAAGGGGAGGGATAGCATATTTGTTGTCGTGGATAGATTCTCGAAAATGGCACACTTTATACCATGTCATAAAAGCGATGATGCTGTTAATGTTGCTGATTTGTTCTTTCGTGAAATTATTAGTGTGCCAAATACTATTGTTTCAGATCGTGATACTAAATTTCTTAGCCACTTTTGGAGATGTTTATGGGCTAAGTTGGGGACTAAACTGCTTTTTAGTACAACTTGTCACCCCCAAACTGATGGCCAAACTGAAGTAGTCAATAGAACATTGTCTACTATGCTTAGGGCTGTTTTGAAGAGTAATAAGAAAATGTGGGAGGAATGCTTGCCTCATATTGAATTTCCTTATAATCGTTCATTGCATTCTACTACTAAGATGTGCCCTTTTGAAGTTGTGTATGGTTTCCTACCTCGTGCACCTATTGATTTGTTGCCTCTTCCATCTTCGGAGAAGGTTAATTTTGATGCTAAACAACGTGCTGAATTGATTTTAAAAATGCATGAGTTAACTAAGGAAAACATTGAGCGTATGAATGCCAAATATAAACTTGCTGGAGATAAGGGTAGAAAACATGTTGTGTTTGCACCTGGAGATCTTGTTTGGTTACATTTGCGTAAGGATAGATTTCCTGATTTGCGCAAATCAAAGCTCATGCCACGGGCTGATGGTCCCTTTAAGGTGTTAGAGAAAATAAATGATAATGCATATAAACTTGAGCTGCCTGCAGATTTTGGGGTTAGTCCCACTTTTAACATTGCAGATTTGAAGCCTTATTTGGGTGAGGAAGATGACCTTCCGTCGAGGACGACTTCATTTCAAGAAGGGGAGGATGATGAGGAGATCAATACAATTGTTACACCCACAGGCCCTGCTGCTATACATACTGGACCAATTACTAGAGCTCGCGCACGCCAACTAAATTACCAGGTACTTTCGTTTCTTGGTAATGATTCCAATGTTCATGAGAATATGATGCTGCCTAAATTGGATACATTTGTTTTGCTTACAAATAAAGGGCCTAGCTTGGAGAAGGATGAACATTGGAGCAAGAACAAGCATGGAGATGATGGCATGCGCAAGGGGAACAAGAATGGAGTTACAAGTGATGATTTCAGGACTTTGAAGCCACCATAATGGGCGCATGAAGCCTTGGACGAAATATACAAGATGCCACTTCATAAATTTCGTCCCAAGGTTATTATAGGTGCTGCGTCACCTTATTATTGGGCCAGGCCCATGTAATTTCGAAATACATAAGTATAGGCTATTTTTAGAGTCCGTATGTGTGGGGAAACAAGTGATAGGGTTGATTTCGGACCCCTCCATCAAGGGCCACGAAATTCCCTCCTCTTCCTCCATATATACAGCCCTTAGGGCATCGTTTAGACTTTGGGTTTTGTTTAGATTAAAAGTTCGCCATAGCTGCAACTTCGCGTACTTCGTTTGTGTTCAACGACCAGACAAAGGCGTCACAGAACCCCACCTTGATCAATAAAGCTTTCATCTTATATTCGCAATATCCAGATTTGCAATCTCAGTTTCTTGCTTGTTCTTCGTTTGCTCGCAGGAAACAGACCCTCGTGGTCAGGTTGATCGTGCTCCGGCGTGGTCAATAACCTCTCGGAGTTGGTTTAGCGATTGCTAAGGCGCGACGTCCTCGCACGTTCGTAGTCGGATTGTCAAAGTCGACTGCCACCAAAGCGATATCCATCATCTCATCAAAAGACGGGACACCTTTGCCTCTATCAATAATGCTTTAGGTTCTGGTTATATTGTTGAATTCATTCATTATGCTACTAAAAATTATTATGAGGGAGGAACTTATGCTTGTAGGAATTGCAATAATATCAAGTTTCCTCTCTATGTGCTTAAAGTTTTGAAGTTATGCTTGTTTTACCTTCCTATGCAAGTTGATTATTGCTCCCATAAATTGTTTTCTCACAAAATCCCTATGCATAGGAAGTGGGTTAGGCTTAAACGTGCTAGTAATATTCTTCATGATGCTCTCTTTATGTTTGGATTCTTATCCTTTATTTGAGCATCATTGAAATCATCATGCCTAGCTAGGGGCATTAAACGATAGCGCTTGTTGGGAGGCAACCGAACTTTATTTTTGTTCCTTGCTTTTTGTTCCTGTTTAGTAATAAATAATTCATCTAGCCTCTGTTAGATGTGGTTTTATGTGTTTAATTAGTGTTTGTGCCAAGTAGAACCGTTGGGAAGACTTGGGGAAAGTCTTGTTGATCTTGCTGTAAAAAACAGAAAGTTTAGCGCTCACGAGAATTGCTGCCATTTTTAATTGGAGAGTGATATTTAGTTAATTATTTTTGCAGATGATTAATAGATAAATTACTCAGGTCCAGAAATTTATTTGAGAATTTTATGAGTTCCAGAAGTATACGTTTGATCCAGATTACTACAGACTGTTCTGTTTTTGACAGATTCTGTTTTTCATGTGTTGTTCACTTATTTCGATGAATCTATGGCTAGTAAAATAGTTTATAAACCATAGAGAAGTTGGAATACAGTAGTATTAACACCAATATAAATAAATAATGAGTTCATTACAGTACCTTGAAGTGGTGATTTATTTTCTTATACTAACGGAGCTTACGAGTTTTCTGTTAAGTTTTGTGTTGTGAAGTTTTCAAGTTTTGGGTGAAGATTCGATGGACTATGGAATAAGGAGTGGCAAGAGCCTAAGCTTGGGGATGACCAAAGCACCCCAAGGAAATATTCAAGGACAACCAAGAGCCTAAGCTTGGGGATGCCCCAGAAGGCATCCCCTCTTTCGTCTTCGTTCATCGGTAACTTTACTTGGAGCTATATTTTTATTCGCCACATGATATGTGTTTTGCTTGGAGCGTCAATTTACTTTGTTATATTTGCTTTCTGTTATTTAGCACGATGTTTTGCATATTTTATTTCAATAAAAGTGGCATTGATAGCCTTTACTATGCCTATTTTAGAAGTCCACATGTTGCTGTTTGAAAACACAAAGTTTACCGCTGTTGCAATAATTCCCTAGAAAAGTCAGAATGTGATAAAATGTTGAAACCTTTTGCATATTAAGCTCTGATAAATTCACTACAATGGGAATTTTAGTTCATAATTTTTGGATCTAGGGAAGTATGGATGTTGCTGCATTCTTTACAGACTGTCCTGTTTAGGCAGATTGTTGTTATGTTTGCATTGTTTGCATATGTTTGCTTCTTTAATGATTCTATTTGAGTATAGGACTATTAAATATGCAGAGACATTTAATATGCAATGTTGAATAATAATTTTAGTGATTTGCTACAGTAGAGTATGATAAGGTTTTGGCAATGGTTTATACTAACTTATTTCACGAGTCCTTGTTTAGTTTTGTGTGGATGAAGCTTTTGAGATTTAGGGAGACCGTGATATGAGAGGAATTAAGGAGACACAAAATCTCAAGCTTGGGCATCCCAAGATAATATTTCAAGAAGTCTCAAGCGTCTAAGCTTGGGGATGCCCCGGTTGGCATCCCACCTTTCTTCTTCAACAACTATCGGTTAGTTTCGGTTGATCCTAAGTTTTTGCTTCTTCACATGATGTTTGCTATTCTTAGAATGTCATTTTCTTTTGTTTTGCTTTCTGTTTGAATAAAATACCAAGATCTGAAATTCTTAAATGAGAGAGAGTCTTCACATAGTTGCATAATTATTCGACTACTCATTGATCTTCACTTATATCTTTCGGAGTAGTTTGTCATTTGCTCTAGTGCTTCACTTATATCTTTTAGAGCATGGTGGTAGTTTTATTTTGAAGAAATAGATGAACTCTCATGCTTCACATAGATTATTTTGAGAGTCTTAATAGCATGGTAATTTGCTTAAAATCCTAATATGCTAGGTATTCAAGATTTGTAAAATCTTCTTATGAGTGTTTTGAATACTAAGAGAAGTTTGATGCTTGATGATTGTTTTGAGATATGGAGGTAACAATATCAAAGTCATGCTAGTTGAGTAGTTGTGAATCTGAGAAATGCTTGTGTTGAAGTTTGCAAGTCCCGTAGCATGCATGTATGGTAAACGTTGTGTAACAAATTTGAAACACGAGGTGTTATTTGATTGTCTTCCTTATGAGTGGCGGTTGGGGACGAGCGATGGTCTTTTCCTACCAATATATCCCCCTAGGAGCATGCGCGTAGTACCGAGGTTTTTGATGACTTGTAGATTTTTGCAATAAGTATGTGAGTTCTTTATGACTAATGTTGAGTCCATGGATTATACGCACTCTCACCCTTCCATCCTTGCTAGCCTGTACCGTGCATTGCCCTTTCTCACATTGGGAGTTGGCGCAAACTTCGCCGGTGCATCCAAACCCCGTGATATGATACACTCTTTCACACATAAACCTCCTTATATCTTCCTCAAAACAGCCACCATACCTACCTATTATGGAATTTCCATAGCCATTCCGAGATATATTGCCATGCAACTTTCCACCATTCAGTTTATCATGACACATTCATCATTGTCATATTGCTTAGCATGATCATGTAGTTGACATAGTATTTGTGGCAAAGCCACCATTCATAATTATTTCATACATGTCACTCTTGGTCCATTGCATATCCCGGTACATCGCCGGAGGCATTCATATAGAGTCATACTTTGTTCTAGTATCGAGTTGTAATCATTGAGTTGTAAATAAATAGAAGTGTGATGATCATCATTTTCTAGAGCATTGTCCCAAGTGAGGAATAAAAAAAGGGAAAGGCCATAAAAAAAGAGAATGCCCAACAAAAAGGAAAGAGAAAGGCCATAAAAAAAGAGAAGGCCCAAAAGATGAAAAAAATGAAAATGAGAGAAAAAGAGAGAAGGGACAATGCTACTATCCTTTGCCACACTTGTGCTTCAAAGTAGCACCATAATCCTCATGATAGAGAGTCTCTTGTTTTGTCACTTTCATATACTAGTGGGGATTTTTCATTATAGAACTTGGCTTGTATATTCCAACAATGGGCCTCCTCAAGTGCCCTAGGTCTTCGTGAGCAAGCAAGTTGGATGCACACCCACTTAGTTTCTTTTGTTGAGCTTTCATACATTTATAGCTCTAAGTGCATCCGTTGCATGGCAATCCCTACTCCTTGCATTAACATCAATCGATGGGCATCTCCATAGCTCATTGATTAGCCTCGTTGATGTGAGACTTTCTCCTTTTTGTCTTCTTCGCATAACCCCCTCATTATTATATTCCACCCATAGTGCTATATCCATGGCTTGCGCTCATGTATTGCGTGAAAGTTTATAGGTTTGAGATTACTAAAGTATGAAACAATTGCTTGGCTTGTCATCGGGGTTGTGCATGATGAGAGCATTCTTGTGTGACGAAAATGGAGCATGACTAAACTATATGATTTTGTAGGGATGAACTTTCTTTGGCCATGTTATTTTGAGAAGACATAATTGCTTAGTTAGTATGCTTGAAGTATTATCATTTTTATGTCAATATGAACTTTTATCTTGAATCTTTCGGATCTCAATATTCATGCCACAATTACGAAGAATTACATTGAAATTATGCCAAGTAGCACTCTGCATCAAAAATTCTGTTTTTATCATTTACCTACTCGAGGACGAGCAGGAATTAAGATTGGGGATGCTGATACGTCTCCAATGTATCTATAATTTTGATTGCTCCATGCTATATTATCTACTGTTTTGGATGTTTATGGGCTTTATTATACACTTTTATATCATTTTTGGGACTAACCTATTAACCCAGAGCCCAGTGCCAGTTTCTGTTTTTACCTTTTTTAGGGTTTCGAAGAAAAGGGAAACCAAACGGAGTCCAATTGACCTGAAACTTCACGGAACCCATTTTTGGAAGGAAAGAAGCCCAGAAGACTTGAAGTGCACGTAAGGGAAGCTTCGAGGAGGCCACAAGGTAGGGGGCACGCCCACCCCCCTGGGCGCGCCATCCACCCTCGTGGGCCCCTCGTGGCCCCCCTGATGTACTTCTTCCGCCTATATATCTCCATATACCCTAAAAACATCGGGGAGCATAATAGATCGGGAGTTCCGCCGCCAGAAGCCTCCGTAGCCACCGAAAGCCAATCTAGACCCGTTTCGGCACCCTGCCGGAGGGGGAATCCCTCTCCGGTGGCTATGTTCATCATCCCGGTGCTCTCCATGACGAGGAGGGAGTAGTTGTCCCTCGGGGCTGAGGGTATGTACCAGTAGCTATGTGTTTGATCTCTCTCTCTCTCTCCCTCTCTCTCTCTCTCTCGTGTTCTTGAGGTGATACGATCTTGATGTATCACGAGCTTTGCTATTATATTTGGATCCTATGATGTTTCTTCCCCCCTCTACTCTCTTGTAATGAATTGAGTTTCCCCTTTGAAGTTATCTTATCGGATTGAGTCTTTAAAGATTTGAGAACACTTGATGTATGTCTTGCCGTGCGTATCTGTGGTGACAATGGGATACTACGTGATTCACTTGATGTATGTTTTGGTGATCAACTTGCGAGTTCCGCCCATGAACCTATGCATAGGGGTTGGCACACGTTTTCGTCGTGATTCTCTGGTAGAACTTTGGGGCACTCTTTGAGGTCCTTTCTGTTGGTTGAATAGATGAATCTGAGATTGTGTGATGCATATCGTATAATCATACCCACGGATACTTGAGGTGACATTGGAGTATCTAGGTGACATTAGGGTTTTGGTTGATTTGTGTCTTAAGGTGTTATTCTAGTATGAACTCTAGGGTTGTTTGTCACACTTATAGGAATAGCCCAATGGATTGATTGGACAGAATAACTTTGAGGTGGTTTTGTACCCTACCATAATCTCTTCGTTTGTTCTCCGCTATTAGTGACTTTGGAGTGACTCTTTGTTGCATGTTGAGGGATAGTTATGTGATCCAATTATGATATTATTGCTGAGGGAACTTGCACTAGCGAAAGTATGAACCCTAGGCCTTGTTTCAACACATTGCAATACCGTTTATGCTCACTTTTATCATTCGTTACCTTGCTGTTTTTATATTTTCAGATTACAAAAACTATTATCTACCATCCATATACCACTTGTATCACCATCTCTTCGCCGAACTAGTGCACCTATACAATTTACCATTGTATTGGGTGTGTTGGGGACACAAGAGACTCTTTGTTATTTGGTTGCAGGGTTGCTTGAGAGAGACCATCTTCATCCTACGCCTCCTACGGATTGATAAACCTTAGGACATCCACTTGAGGGAAATTTGCTACTGTCGTACAAACCTCTACACTTGGAGGCCCAACAACGTCTACAAGAAGAAGGTTGTGTAGTAGACATCAGTATCAGATTGCCAGAAGCATATTGTACTGTAGTATCTGAAGGAAATATGCCCTAGAGGCAATAATAAATTTATTATTTTTTTCCTTATATCATGATAAATGTTTATTATTCATGCTAAAATTGTATTATCCGGAAACATAATACTTGTGTGAATACATAGACAAACTAAACGTCACTAGTGTGCCTCTACTTGACTAGCTTGTTAATCAAAGATGGTTATGTTTCCTAACCATAGACATGTGTTGTCATTTGATTAACGGGATCACATCATTAGGATAATGATGTGATTGACATGACCCATTCCATTAGCTTAGCATCCGATCGTTTAGTATGTTGCTATTGCTTTCTTCATGACTTATACATGTTCCTATGACTATGAGATTATGCAACTCCCGTTTGCCGGAGGAACACTTTGTGTGCTACCAAATGTCACAACGCAACTGGGTGATTATAAAGGAGCTCTACAGGTGTCTCCAAAGGTACATGTTGGGTTGGCGTATTTCGAGATTAGGATTTGTCACTCCGATTGTCAGAGAGGTATCTCTGGGCCCTCTCGGTAATGCACATCACATAAGCCTTGCAAGCATTGCAACTAATGAGTTAGTTGCGAGATGATGTATTACGAAACGAGTAAAGAGACTTGCCGATAACGAGATTGAACTAGGTATTGAGATACCGACGATCGAATCTCGGGCAAGTAACATACTGATGACAAAGGGAACAAAGTATGTTGTTATGCGGTCTGACCAATAAAAGATCTTCGTAGAATATGTGGGAGCCAATATGAGCATCCAGGTTCCTCTATTGGTTATTGACCGGAGACATGTCTCGGTCATGTCTACATTGTTCTCGAACCCGTAGGGTCCGCACGCTTAACGTTACGATGATAGTTTCATTATGAGTTTATATATTTTGATGTACCGAAGTTTGTTCGGAGTCCCGGATGTGATCACGGACATGACGAGGAGTCTCAGACTGGTCGATTCATAAAGATTGATTTATTGAAAGCCTATGTTTGGACATCGGAAGTGTTCCGGGTGAAATCGGCATTTTACCGGAGTACCGGGAGGTTACCGGGGGGTGGGCCTTAATGGGCCTAGTGGAGGAAGAGGAGAGGAGGCCTAGGGGCTGCCGCGCGCCCCTCCCCCCTAGTCCGAATTGGACAAGGAGGGAGGGTGCCGCCCCCCTTTCCTTTCTTCCCTCTCCTCCTTCCCCCCAAGTCCTAATCCAACTAGGGAAAGGGGGGGAGTCCTACTCCCGGTAGGAGTAGGACTCCTCCGACGCGCCTCCTCCTAGGGCCGGCCGCACCCCCCCTTGCTCCTTTATATACGGGGGCAAGGGGGCACCTCTAGACACACAAGTTGATCCTCGTGATCGTTTTCTTAGCCGTGTGCGGTGCCCCTTCCACCATACTCCTCGATAATATTGTAGCGGTGCTTAGGCGAAGCCCTGCGGTAATAGAACATCAAGATCGTCACCACGCCGTCGTGTTGACGGAACTCTTCCCCGACACTTTGCTGGATCGGAGTCCGGGGATCGTCATCGAGCTGAACGTGTGCTAAAACTCGGAGGTGCCATAGTTTCGGTGCTTGATCGGTCGAGCCGTGAAGACGTACGACTACATCAACCGCGTTGTCATAACGCTTCCGCTATCGGTCAAAGAGGGTACGTAGACAACACTCTCCCCTCTCGTTGCTATGCATCACCATGATCTTGCATGTGCGTACGAATTTTTTTGAAATTACTATGTTCCCCAACAGTGGCATCCGAGCCTAGGTTTTATGTGTTGATGTTATATGCACGAGTAGAACGCAAGTGAGTTGTGGGCGATATAAGTCATACTGCTTACCAGCATGTCATACTTTGGTTCGGCGGTATTGTTGGATGAAGCGGCCTGAACCGACATTACGCGTACGCTTACGTGAGACTGGTTCTACCGACGTGCTTTGCACACAGGTGGCTGGCGGGTGTCAGTTTCTCCAACTTTAGTTGACCAAGTGTGGCTACGCCCGGTCCTTGCGAAGGTTAAAACAGCACCAACTTGACAAACTATCGTTGTGGTTTTGATGCGTAGGTAAGATTGGTTCTTGCTTACGCCCGTAGCAGCCACGTAAAACTTGCAACAACAAAGTAGAGGACGTCTAACTTGTTTTTGCAGGGCATGTTGTGATGTGATATGGTCAAGACATGATGCTAAATTTTATTGTATGAGATGATCATGTTTTGTAACCGAGTTATCGGCAACTGGCAGGAGTCATATGGTTGTCGCTTTATTGTATGCAATGCAATTGCACTGTAATGCTTTACTTTATCACTAAGCGGTAGCAATAGTCGTGGAAGCATAAGATTGGCGAGATGACAATGATGCTACGATGGTGATCAAGGTGTCGCGCCGGTGACGATGGTGATCATGACGGTGCTTCGAAGATGGAGATCACAAGCACAAGATGATGATGGCCATATCATATCACTTATATTGATTGCATGTGATGTTTATCTTTTATGCATATTATCTTGCTTTGATTGACGGTAGCATTTTAAGATGATCTCTCACTAATTATCGAGAAGTGTTCTCCCTGAGTATGCACCATTGCGAAAGTTCTTCGTGCTGAGACACCACGTGATGATCGGGTGTGATAGGCTCTACGTTAAAATACAATGGGTGCAAAACAGTTGCACACGCGGAATACTCAGGTTATACTTGACGAGCCAAGCATATACAGATATGGCCTCGGAACACGGAGACCGAAAGGTCGAGCGTGAATCATATAGTAGATATGATCAACATAGTGATGTTCACCAATGAAACTACTCCATCTCACGTGATGATCGGGCATGGTTTAGTTGATTTGGATCACGTGATCACTTAGAGGATTAGAGGGATGTCTATCTAAGTGGGAGTTCTTTAGTAATATGATTAATTGAACTTAAATTTATCATGAACTTAGTACCTGATATTATCTTGCTTGTTTATGTTTGATTGTAGGTAGATGGCCCGTGTTGTTGTTCTGTTGAATTTTAATGCGTTCCTTGAGAAAGCAAAGTTGAAAGATGATGGTAGCAATTACACGGACTGGGTCCGTAACTTGAGGATTATCCTCATTACTGCACAGAAGAATTACGTCCTGGAAGCACCGCTGGGTGCCAGGCCTGCTGCTGGAGCAACACCAGATGTTATGAATGTCTGGCAGAGCAAAGCTGATGACTACTCGATAGTTCAGTGTGCCATGCTTTACGGCTTAGAATCGGGACTTCAACGACGTTTTGAACGTCATGGAGCATATGAGATGTTCCAGGAGTTGAAGTTAATATTTCAAGCAAATGCCCGGATTGAGAGATATGAAGTCTCCAATAAGTTATATAGCTGCAAGATGGAGGAGAACAGTTCTGTTAGTGAACATATACTCAAAATGTCTGGGTATAATAATCACTTGATTCAATTGGGAGTTAAACTTCCAGATGATTGCGTCATTGACAGAATTCTCCAATCATTTCCACCTAGCTACAAGAGCTTCGTGATGAACTATAATATGCAAGGGATGGTTAAGACAATTCCCGAGCTCTTCGCAATGTTGAAAGCTGCGGAGGTAGAAATCAAAAAGGAGCATCAAGAGTTGATGGTCAACAAGACCACTAGTTTCAAGAAAAAGGGCAAAGGGAAGAAGAAGGGGAACTTCAAAAAGAACAGCAAGCAAGTTGCTGCTTAGGAGAAGAAACCCAAATCTGGACCTAAGCCTGAAACTGAGTGCTTCTACTACAAGCAGACTGGTCACTGGAAGCGGAACTTCCCCAAGTATTTGGAGGATAAGAAGGATGGCAAGGTGAACAAAGGTATATATGATATACATGTTATATGTGTACCTTACTAATGCTCACAGTAGCACCTGGGTATTTGATACTGGTTCTGTTGCTAATATTTGCAACTTGAAACAGGGACTACGGATTAAGCAAAGATTGGCTAAGGACGAGGTGACGATGCGCGTGGGAAATGGTTCCAAAGTTGATGTAATCGCGGTCGGCATGCTACCTCTACATCTACCTTCGGGATTAGTATTAGACCTAAATAATTGTTATTTGGTGCCAGCGTTGAGCATGAACATTATATCTGGATCTTGTTTGATGCAAGACGGTTATTCATTTAAATCAGAGAATAATGGTTGTTCTATTTATATGAGTAATATCTCTTATGGTCATGCACCCTTGAAGAGTGTTCTATTCTTATTAAATCTCGATAGTAGTGACACACATATTCATAATGTTGAAGCCAAAAGATGCAGAGTTGATAATGATAGTGCAACTTATTTGTGGCACTGCCGTTTAGGTCATATCGGTGTAAAGCGCATGAAGAAACTCCATACTGATGGACTTTTGGAACCACTTGATTATGAATCACTTGGTACTTGCGAACCGTGCCTTATGGGCAAGATGACCAAAACACCGTTCTCCGGTACTATGGAGAGAGCAACAGATTTGTTGGAAATCATACATACAGATGTATGTGGTCCGATGAATGTTGAGGCTCGTGGCGGATATCGTTATTTTCTCACCTTCACAGATGACTTAAGCAGATATGGGTATATCTACTTAATGAAACATAAGTCTGAAACATTTGAAAAGTTCAAAGAATTTCAGAGTGAAGTTGAAAATCATCGTAACAAGAAAATAAAATTCCTACGATCTGATCGTGGAGGAGAATATTTGAGTTACGAGTTTGGTGTACATTTGAAACAATGCGGAATAGTTTCGCAACTCACGCCACCCGGAACACCACAGCGTAATGGTGTGTCCGAACGTCGTAATCGTACTTTACTAGATATGGTGCGATCTATGATGTCTCTTACTGATTTACCGCTATCGTTTTGGGGTTATGCTTTAGAGACGGCCGCATTCACGTTAAATAGGGCACCATCAAAATCCGTTGAGACGACGCCTTATGAACTGTGGTTTGGCAAGAAACCAAAGTTGTCGTTTCTGAAAGTTTGGGGCTGCGATGCTTATGTGAAAAAGCTTCAACCTGATAAGCTCGAACCCAAATCGGAGAAATGTGTCTTCATAGGATATCCAAAGGAAACTATTGGATACACCTTCTATCACAGATCCGAAGGCAAGACTTTTGTTGCTAAATTCGGAAACTTTCTAGAGAAGGAGTTTCTCTCGAAAGAAGTGAGTGGGAGGAAAGTAGAACTTGATGAGGTAACTGTACCTGCTCCCTTATTGGAAAGTAGTACATCACAGAAACCGGTTTCTGTGACACCTACACCAATTAGTGAGGAAGCTAATGATAATGATCATGAAACTTCAGAACAAGATACTACTGAACCTCGTAGATCAACCAGAGTAAGATCCGCACCAGAGTGGTACGGTAATCCTGTTCTGGAAGTCATGCTACTAGATCATGATGAACCTACGAACTATGAAGAAGCGATGGTGAGCCCAGATTCCGCAAAATGGCTTGAAGCCATGAAATCTGAGATGGGATCCATGTATGAGAACAAAGTGTGGACTTTGGTTGACTTGCCCAATGATCGGCAAGCAATTGAGAATAAATGGATCTTCAAGAAGAAGACTGACGCTGACGGTAATGTTACTGTCTACAAAGCTCGACTTGTCGCAAAAGGTTTTCGACAAGTTCAAGGGATTGACTACGATGAGACCTTCTCACCCGTAGCGATGCTTAAGTCTGTCCGAATCATGTTAGCAATTGCCGGCATTTTATGATTATGAAATTTGGCAGATGGATGTCAAAACTGCATTCCTGAATGGATTTCTGGAAGAAGAGTTGTATATGATGCAGCCAGAAGGTTTTGTCGATCCAAAGGGAGCTAACAAAGTGTGCAAGCTCCAGCGATCCATTTATGGACTGGTGCAAGCCTCTCGGAGTTGGAATAAACGCTTTGATAGTGTGATCAAAGCATTTGGTTTTGTACAGACTTTTGGAGAAGCCTGTATTTACAAGAAAGTGAGTGGGAGCTCTGTAGCATTTCTGATATTATATGTAGATGACATATTACTAATCGGAAATGATATAGAATTTCTGGATAGCATAAAGGGATACTTGAATAAGAGTTTTTCAATGAAAGACCTCGGTGAAGCTGCTTACATATTGGGCATTAAGATCTATAGAGATAGATCAAGACGCTTAATTGGACTTTCACAAAGCACATACCTTGACAAAATTTTGAAGAAGTTCAAAATGGATCAAGCAAAGAAAGGATTCTTGCCTGTGTTACAAGGTGTGAAATTGAGTAAGACTCAATGCCCGACCACTGCAGAAGATAGAGAGAAAATGAAAGATGTTCCCTATGCTTCAGCCATAGGCTCTATCATGTATGCAATGCTGTGTACCAGACCTGATGTGTGTCTTGCTATAAGTCTAGCAGGGAGGTACCAAAGTAATCCAGGAGTGGATCACTGGACAGCGGTCAAGAACATCCTGAAATACCTGAAAAGGACTAAGGATATGTTTCTCGTATATGGAGGTGACAAAGAGCTCATCGTAAATGGTTACGTTGATGCAAGCTTTGACACTGATCCGGACGATTCTAAATCGCAAACCGGATACGTGTTTACATTAAACGGTGGAGCTGTCAGTTGGTGCAGTTCTAAACAAAGCGTTGTGGCGGGATCTACATGTGAAGCGGAGTACATAGCTGCTTCGGAAGCAGCAAACGAAGGAGTCTGGATGAAAGAGTTCATATCCGATCTAGGTGTCATACCTAGTGCATCGGGTCCAATGAAAATCTTTTGTGACAATACTGGTGCAATTGCCTTGGCAAAGGAATCCAGATTTCACAAGAGAACCAAGCACATCAAGAGACGCTTCAATTCCATCCGGGATCTAGTCCAGGTGGGAGACATAGAGATTTGCAAGATACATACGGATCTGAATGTAGCAGACCCGTTGACTAAGCCTCTTCCACGAGCAAAACATGATCAGCACCAAAGCTCCATGGGTGTTAGAATCATTACTGTGTAATCTAGATTATTGACTCTAGTGCAAGTGGGAGACTGAAGGAAATATGCCCTAGAGGCAATAATAAAGTTATTATTTTATTTCCTTATATCATGATAAATGTTTATTATTCATGCTAGAATTGTATTATCCGGAAACATAATACTTGTGTGAATACATAGACAAACTAAACGTCACTAGTGTGCCTCTACTTGACTAGCTCGTTAATCAAAGATGGTTATGTTTCCTAACCATAGACATGTGTTGTCATTTGATTAACGGGATCACATCATTAGGAGAATGATGTGATTGACATGACCCATTCCATTAGCTTAGCACCCGATCGTTTAGTATGTTGCTATTGCTTTCTTCATGACTTATACATGTTCCTATGACTATGAGATTATGCAACTCCCGTTTGCCGAGGAACACTTTGTGTGCTACCAAACGTCACAACGTAACTGGGTGATTATAAAGGAGCTCTACAGGTGTCTCCAAAGGTACATGTTGGGTTGGCGTATTTCGAGATTAGGATTTGTCACTCCGATTGTCGGAGAGGTATCTCTGGGCCCTCTCAGTAATGCACATCACATAAGCCTTGCAAGCATTGCAACTAATGAGTTAGTTGTGAGATGATATATTACGAAACGAGTAAAGAGACTTGCCGGTAACGAGATTGAACTAGGTATTGAGATACCGACGATCGAATCTCGGGCAAGTAACATACCGATGACAAAGGGAACAAAGTATGTTGTTATGCGGTCTGACTGATAAAAGATCTTCATAGAATATGTGGGAGCCAATATGAGCATCCAGGTTCCTCTATTGGTTATTGACCAGAGACATGTCTCGGTCATGTCTACATTGTTCTCAAACCCGTAGGGTCCGCACGCTTAACGTTACGATGACAGTTTCATTATGAGTTTATATATTTTGATGTACCGAAGTTTGTTCAGAGTCCCGGATGTGATCGCGGACATGACGAGGAGTCTCGGAATGGTCGATTCATAAAGATTGATATATTGGAAGCCTATGTTTGGACATCGGAAGTGTTCCGGGTGAAATCGGCATTTTACCGGAGTACCGGGAGGTTACCGGAACCCCCTGGTAACCTAATGGGCCTTAATGGGCCTA